>NW_028230445.1:5683639-5885202 GCF_043228905.1 Azolla caroliniana
ACCCCACCCCTGGAAGAGAAGAACAAACACTTGGATTGTGTGTGTGTGTGTGTGTGTGTGGGTTCTACTAGTATTGTGTTTGTGATGAAAAAAAAGGTGTGTTAGAAAGATTTGAACCCATGGTAAGCTTGAGAGAGCTTGAGCAGCTATGGAAGACAAACAGGAAACTGCAGAAGTAGTAAGTGATGATCACTCATGACTTTCATTATGTATCTCCTCTAACCATTTTCTTCTTCTTCTTCTTCCTCCTCCTTCACTCTCAAATCACTACAAATTTCTCTGTCTCTCTGTCTCTCTGTCTCCATTTCTTCTTCTTCTTCTTCTTGATCCCCTCCCTCCATCGCCCACTATCTTCCTGGTCCCCTTTTCTCCATCCTGACCCCAACCCACCTCATATTTTGCTTCCATTCCTTCACCCCAGCTTCTCCTTTTCCTCCTGAATTATGATGGATTCTGATCATCCTAACAAGCTCGCTTCATACATGCACGACGGCTATGACGGAGCTTCAGAAACACAGAGCAACCTAAGAATAGTAGGAAATTGCTCACAAATATGTAGAACCGGGGCTGTTTCAGACACATTTGGATTAGAACAAGGCGAAGGAGAAGGAGTAGGAGAAGGAGAAGAAGAAGAAGAGAAAGCGAAAGAGAAACCCGCCAAATTAAACCCAGAAATGAGTATAGTAGACAGCTATGGAGGGTCTAAGAAATCAGCTGATTTTTGTGAAGAAGTTAAAGCTTCGGAGCCTCGGCCATCTGTTCCTTTGTATAAGCTTTTCTCTTTTGCAGATGGGTTTGATTATGTGTTGATGTTGTTGGGTACCTTGGGTGCTTGTGTTCATGGTGCATCTATCCCTATTTTTTTCATTTTCTTTGGTAATCTTATCGATGCTTTCGGAGCTCATGCCGCAGACCCTAATGTCATGGCGAAGGAAGTAGCTAAGGTAATGCTATGGTGTTTTGAGTGATTTCTGAATCAATGTGCTACACCCCAAAATCTTATAAAATACTCGAGGCTTGGCTATCTACTGGCCAAATGCTAAACCTGATTAGGTATAGATTTTGGGCATTTTCTTATACCTATTCTCTGATACGAACTGAAAGATTTGTATTTTTTCACAATAGTTCACGTCATACCTTTGTAGTTTTGAGGATCAAACACTTCAATTTTCAATGTTTTAATGCTTGCAGAATGCTCTAAATTTTCTCTACTTGGGGCTTGCTGTGATGGGATCTGGTTGGCTAGGTGTGTATATTAATGTTAGTGGTCATCATCAATTTGTTTCAACAAAAGATAATGGATGAACCTAATGCTAAGTTAAATGATGTTGATGGAACTAATGAAATTTGCAGAGGTCTCTTGTTGGATGCAGAGCGGGGAAAGGCAATCCGGTCGAATGAGAATTAAATATCTCCAAGCAATGCTGAACCAAGATGTGGGGTACTTCGACATTGATACGAGCACTGGGGAAATAGTGACGAGTATATCGACTGACACTGCACTTGTACAAGATGCCATTAGTGAAAAGGTACTATGCAATCACTTTTTCTTTTTGTTATGCATTTTATGGAGAAACTCCTAAATTCCACTGAGTTTTCACTTTATTTTCCCAAAGGCATTTGAGTTTCTATCATTTCTAACTCATGGATTACTTCTATAACCGAATTACGTTGTTAATCATTGATGTAGATGGGCCACTATTTGCATTACATGGCTAGATTTATAGCAGGATTCGCTGTCGGCTTCTCATCTGTATGGCAACTTACACTTGTTACTCTAGCTGTTGTGCCTCTCATGGCAGCAGCAGGGGGTACATACGCTGTCATTATGATCGGGCTAACCGGGAAGAGTCAAAAAGCTTATGCTGAGGCCGGGAAGGTAGCTGAAGAGGTAATCTGGGTTTGAATTCTGTTATTCTTTCTGATGTCATCAGAATGTCACGAATGAAACTATAGATGGTAGTATCATTGATATGGTGAAAGTTCAAGTGCACATGTTTCTGCATATATCAAGCATGTTGCGGCTGACATTCGCCTCTAGTGGTTTCAGTTTTTTCTTTATACTCCAAGGACCTACTTGTGGCTTTCCACCGAATTGTCATCACATTTTCTACTTCATGTGAACTTGGACCAAGCATTGATTATTGCTCATCCATTGAGACGAACTTTCATGTGAGCCTAGGCACTAGTTGAAGATCTTTTTCAAATTGTATTGGTCATTGCTGATCCATCATTCTTAAAGAAAGATTTGATTTGAGTTTTTATGACGTGCTTAAAACTTGAAGAACAACTGCAAATTTGCATTCTTTTCGATATATTCCTCAATGCCCCTTTTCTGTCTCATGCTATATAATTACCTAATATCAGGCATTTGCCCAAATTCGAACTGTCTATTCTTTTGTTGGGGAGAAAAAGGCAATGAATGCATATAGTTCAGCATTGGAGAGATCTTATAATCTTGGAAAGAAAGGGGGAATGGCCAAGGGATTGGGTGTTGGCTGCACTTATGGCCTACTTTTTGGTGCTTGGGCTCTATTACTGTGGTATGCAAGTCTCTTAGTCATCAATAAGGTGACCAATGGTGGTCAGGCATTCACCACAATACTTAATGTGATAATTAGTGGCATGTAAGTATTAATTTTGAATTGGAAATTGTTTCACGTAACTCTCATTGAAATTGTGCTCATAAGGTTTCACCCTTTTTCTTATTTTTACCAGCTCACTTGGACAAGCAGCTCCAAATTTAACTTCTTTTGGTAAAGGCAAAGCTGCTGGTTACAACATATTGGAAATGATAAAAAAGAAGCCTGCCATCAATGTGAATATGAACCAAGGTCAGGTTCTCGCTCAAGTAGAGGGACACATTGAACTCTCTGATGTCACATTCAGTTATCCTTCGAGGTCGAACGTTGTTATCTTTCAGAACTTCAACTTAAAGATTCCAGCTGGAAAAACTGTTGCCCTTGTTGGAGGCAGTGGGTCTGGCAAAAGCACGGTTATCTCACTTATTGAACGATTCTATGATCCTTTGTCTGGTATGTGCTCTTTAAGAAAACTATATTCATGGTGATGGATGATAAGCTATTGTAAGTATGATGCTTATATTATAGACAGCTCTTTTTACGTGCTGCAGGGAATGTAATGATAGATGGTCATGACATAAAAAATTTGCAGCTCAAATGGCTTAGGGCTCAAATTGGGCTAGTGAATCAAGAACCTGCATTGTTTGCTACAAGCATAATGGAAAACATACTATATGGTCAAGAAGGTGCAGACATGCATGCTATTCATCGTGCTGCCAAAGCAGCTAATGCTCACTCCTTTATCGAGCAGCTTCCGAATGGCTATTATACTCAGGTTAGAGATAAACATCCAAAGCTTTCCTAGGTGTCACAGTATATCTCATAATAGGGTTTGCATAATTTAGAATGCTATTTGCATCATAATCTGTAGGTTGGCGAGAGAGGACTGCAACTGTCTGGAGGGCAAAAACAACGTATTGCAATAGCAAGGGCTATGTTAAGAAACCCTTCTATCCTTTTGCTTGATGAGGCTACGAGTGCCTTGGATGCGGCCTCGGAGCGTTTGGTACAAGAGGCTTTAGACCATCTAATGGTCAGCCGAACAACAATTATTGTTGCACATAGGCTGTCCACAATTTGCAATTCAGATATGATAGCTGTTGTGAAGCTTGGCAAAGTTGTTGAGCTTGGTCCTCATAATCAGCTTATGTCAAAGGGTGAGCATGGTGAGTATTTTAATCTTGTGAGATTGCAAGAGGCAGCACTGAATAGAGCCAATATAGATGGGCCATCATCAGGCAAGATTTCCAGGTAACATACACACAAACACACATCATATGGCTTTAAAATTAATGGAACTTCCTTTTGTGAATTATACATTCTGATTCTTTCCCATTTTGGGTTCATTTTATGCAGGAATTCTTATTCTTCTTCTCATTCGCACTCAAAGAACATGAGTTTTCGCACATCAAGTTTGCGTTCTTTTCCTGGCGAATCAGATCTGTATCCACCGCTTGACACAGAGGATCAATATGGGAAAAAGACGCTGCCATCTCCTTCAATATGGAGATTGCTCAAATTGAATACTCCTGAATGGCCTTATGCCCTCTTGGGAACAGTAGGAGCTATAATGGCAGGGGTAGAAACTCCGCTGTTTGCATTGGCCATAAGTCAGGTTCTCGTGTCTTTTTACAGTCCTGATATATCATACTTGAAGCAAGAGGTTCGGAAGGTAGATCTCATATTTTCAGCTGCAACTATAGCCACTGTGTTTATATATGTATTGCAACACTACTTCTTCACATTGACAGGGGAACGCCTTACTGTGAGAGTCCGTGAGAAAATGTTTACTGGTGAGTATCTCTCAATAATGAAAAGGGCCTGCGGAAGTTGACAATGTTAATTAATCAGTTGTATCTGTTTGACAGCCATTCTTCAGAATGAAGTAGGATGGTTTGACCTAGATGAGAATAATAGTAGCCTTTTGGCATCACAGCTAGCCACAGATGCTGCTTTAGTACGAGCTGCCGTGGCTGATCGAATGTCAACTCTCATGCAAAACATGGCATTAACAGTTACAGCATTTGCCATTGCTTTTTACTTGGAATGGCGTGTTGCAGTTGTGATATTGGCAACTTTTCCGCTCCTGATAGGAGCTTCAGTTGGTGAGGTATTTCATTCTTCACGACTCACCTTTGCTTTTCTTCTCTGTTAAGCACTACAGTAAAAAACGAAATCGTTTTATTTTTCAACCAATGGTTTAATAGCTATTGACATTACAGTCTAGAAATGATTCAACTGCCAAGAAGGTCACCAAGACTTGAAAGGAGGCATATAACATTTCATCTCAAACACCTTTTGTGGAAATTCATTTGCTTGGTTACGTTTGAATCAATGAAAAAGAGTGGTCTTTTTCCATTTCTATATGTGTAACTCATAAAATTTATCGTGATGAGGCTTTAAAATATCAAACTGAAGTTCATGTGAAAATTTTATGGCTTTTTCTCAAAACAAGCATGTCTTGCTTTCTAACCAAGTCTGTGTACTCAATGAAATGCAGCAATTATTCCTGAAAGGATTTGGAGGGAACCTTGGGAAAGTTTATAGCCGTGCAAGCCGAATTGCTGGAGAGGCTGTTGGCAACATCCGCACTGTTGTGGCATTTTGTGCGGAGGAGAAAGTGGTCGATTTGTTTTCCCGGGAACTGAATGCCCCCAAGAAACAACTATGGCTCCGTGGACAGCTGACAGGGATTGGTTATGGAGTCTCACAATGTTGTATGTATTGTTCTTATGGCTTGGCCCTTTGGTATGCTTCAACATTGGTGAAGAAACAGGAAACTGATTTTGGAAATGTTATGAAGGCCTTCATGGTGCTCATTTTAACGGCTTTTGGAGTTGCCGAAACACTTGCCATGGCACCTGACATTGTCAAAGGTTCACAAGCTCTAGGCTCAGTGTTTGCAATCATCGATCGGAAGACTGAAATTGACCCCGAAGAAGTGGATACAGAAGTGGTTGTAGATGTGAAAGGGTCTATTGAACTTAGGCATATTGTGTTTAGCTACCCAGCAAGGCCAGATGTGCCGGTTTTCCAGGATTTGAGTTTACGTGTTCATGCTGGCCGAAGCCTTGCAGTTGTTGGGTCGAGTGGTTCGGGAAAAAGCTCAATAATCGCACTCATTGCACGTTTCTATGATCCTCAATCCGGAGTAGTATTCATTGATGGAAAAGATATCCGAAAACTTAATCTAAGGTCATTGAGGCAACACATTGCTCTCGTACAACAAGAACCTGCACTCTTTGCCACAAGCATCTATGAGAACATCAAGTATGGAGTTGACAATGCGACTGAAGGTGAGGTTGTGGAGGCTGCCAAAGCTGCAAACGCGCATAGTTTTATTAGTGGACTTCCACAAGGGTATAACACCGATGTGGGAGAACGAGGTATGCAACTCTCTGGGGGTCAAAAGCAACGAATCGCTATTGCTCGGGCTGTGCTCAAGAACCCCGCGATTTTGTTGCTCGATGAAGCTACAAGTGCATTGGATGCTGAGTCTGAAAAGGTTGTGCAAGAAGCACTAGATAGGGTAATGAGAGGCCGGACAACTATTGTGGTTGCCCATCGACTCTCAACCATTCGGGGTGCGGACTCTATAGCAGTTTTGCAAGGTGGACAAATTGTTGAGCACGGAAGCCACACTCATCTGGTAAGTAAAGCAGGGGGCATGTATGCTCAGCTTGTTAGTTTGCAACTACAGAACCATAGAAACCTTAGGAGACATGTTCATATATAAAATTGTTGGGTCACAAATTATCATTCTCTCCATTAAGGGAGATGGAGCTCCTCTTTGCAACCTTGCCAATTGTGTGAGGGAGGAAAGGTGTCATTGCTCTTCATTGGAGGAACATATCTAATCACTTACAAAAAGGCCTTGTGGATAGGCTAACATTGCATGGGGGGGTTTGGAGCATGTCCATTACGGAGTATAAATGCAAAATATTCGATTATGAAGAACATAATAGGTGGACCAGCCTATTGCTTTGGGTTCTTGCATTGTAATCTAGAGTGTAAGTCACTACCCCCTTGATATTTTGTCCCTTTTCCCCCATCAAGTAAAGAAGATATCCATTTGCTTTGTGTCTTATTATGTTGGTGTGCTTTTACAGTTGCCTGGCCTTGTCTTAGTGGTTGTGCTTTGGCTTTCTCCAAATTCGAGAGTAGTATGATATTTGTAACTACAACCAATGGCTTGTACGGCCTAACCTGTAGATTAGACCTTGTGGGTGAGCACTTGCTGTATGAACATCATTGTAGCTACTAATTATAAAACAAATAAAGCTTTGGGATACTTTATTATGAGACCATGGGTATGTATGTTGTATGTAAGGTCGTGTCTCTTGAGTGGTGATTCCCATCTTCTTCATGACTTTGGTGACTACAATAGATGATAGGGATGGCTTGTTAGGCCAAGGTTTAGAGGAGACCTTGGGGGTGACTAGCAATGGGCACGGTTTCGGCTCAAACCCGAACCGAACCATTAAACTATGGTTTAACGGTTTATTGGTTTCAAAAAATTGTAATGGTTTGGTTTGGATTTTTAATAAACGGTTCGGTTTCGGTTTGGTTTGATTCTTAAACTCGAGTTTATTGGTTTATAGGTTTAAATTGTTTGGTTTAAAGGTTTTATTGGTTTTGGGTAACTTTTTTTTCACCTTAGTAGTTTATTAATTTAATGGTTTTTTATTGGTTTAACTAATTTCACTTAAATACTTATTTAATATGTATTTTTGTTTATTTAGATTGTTAATTATTTTGACTTAAATGGTTAGGTTTAAATTTTTTATTAAATGGTTTGGTTTGGTTTGGTTTCAACTTTTCCCTTAACAGTTTGGGTTTAAATGGTTTGGTTAAATGGCTTGAGAGTTAATAAACGGTTTGGTTTGGTTTTTATTTTATATAAATGGTTCGGTTCAGTTCAATTCGGTTTCAAAGCAAAGAAATTGAACTGTGCCCATTGCTAGGGGTGACCACTAATTGTATGAACATCGTTGTAGCAAACATAAATAAAGCGGATTAAGCTTGGGATGCTTTATTTTGAAACCATGGGCTTGTTGGGTAAGGTCATGAATCATTTGGAAATGAATCACATGCAAAATAATGTGATCTAGCTCTTGAATTTCATAAGATCATGGACATGTTGTATAAGGCCATGAATTGTTGGGAGGCCCTTGAGCACTTGAGCTTTGGTCAATGGAAATTGAAAAAACATTAGAACTCTTTTGGAGGGCATTTTCATCCTTTGTTAATGAAAACTCATCACCCAATTTTGAGCTTCTTTTGCTCATATAGATGTCCCATTTGAAGCTTCAAAGTGAATTTGGTTTGGGGTTCAATGATGCTAAAAAATGATTATGAAAAGACGTTAAGCTCATTCTCTCATTAATCATTTGCATGACCCATATTCCATTTATAAGAACTGGGGACATGTCACCCTCAATTATGAAATCGAGAAGAAAAAATAATCAAGCTATTTGACAAGCGTTTCAAGTCACCAAATGGAACAAATTATTGTTAGTAGTCACTTAGAACCAATAGTAGGATTTGATAGCTATCCACCCACCTAAGGTACATTGCAAATGCCTCATGACATGTAAAAAGATTTTGAAAGAGTCATTGGACTTAGAATGGAAAACTTTTACCCATTAATATGGATAGGGGGAAATATGTCTGTCAATCATGGACAAGGAACTTTGTAAAGTGCATGTCCAAAACAAAACACAACATATCCATCATCGATATTGTGTATGATTATTATATAATGATTATGATCTACAATGTAGGTTCCTAACTAGTGGAAATTAATAATGATTAGGATATATACAATACATACCAAACATTTTATTCTTTCACTATGGCTCATGACTCATAAGTCCTCACTACTACCAATTAAGAGCTAAATGAAAGTTTTATTTAATACTCGAAAATTGTTTTCTATGTCGTTAGTAATTTAAATAGTTGGCATCCATATTGACTTAGTGTAAGATGTTACCTTTGTTTTGTTTTCTTTGTTGATGTGCTTGGAGATCTTTGCATGTTGAATAATAAATCTCAAGAGACACATCCATATATTCCTAACAATGGAGAACATCTCAAATCAGTTATTAAAACATTACATTTGTCTCAAATCGATTATGAGAAAGATACCTAACGATAATGGATTCATACCTTTTTTGATATTGAGGGCATTTCACACCAACATTGCCTTCTCTTTGGGTCCAATGTATAAAGATAATAGAAGTGAATAATATGCAAGAAAAATATACGTGAAAACTTCCAACGTGATCAACTTACGTCAATACAAAATCTGGTATGCATTATGTGACGTTTTGTTGCGAAGTTCCTTTGTCCCAAGTGTAATCATAAACGTTTGGACAAATTAAATGCAAACACAAGGGAATGATTACAAGTGTTATGCAATCATTTTGGGAAGGATTCATTTGCATTGATTAATCAAAACAAATGTAAATGATAAAGACAATATTTTATTATGATGATCAAAATTTGTTTTGGAGAAAAAAACATGCACAAGTCTTGGAAAGATTGCATAATGAACAAGAGTTATTCACTTGATAATTGGCGACCACTGACGATCCTCACCAATGCATATAAGATAATGGCCAAAGCCGTAAGTAAGAGATTGAAAATGGTACTTGGGGACATTATACATACAACGCAAACTGGTTTCTTGGAAAACCGGAGTATTGTGGACAATGTGATAACATTCTGGGAATACTCAGCATGGGCTGAGGAGCAAGAAGTGGACCTAGCAGTAATGCTACTTGACTTCGAAAAAGCATATGACAGGATTTCATGGGATTTCCTAGAAGTAGTGATGGCAGCCCTAGGTTTTGAACAACAATGGATCCGTGGAATGGGTGCCTTCTACAGAGGTGCATCCAGCCAAGTGTTAATGGCTGGAAGTATGGGGAAGAGCTTTAAGATGCTACGTTCGGTACGCCAAGGATGCCCATTAGCCCCGTATTTATACATAATTGCAGCAGAAGCTTTGCATTATCAAATTGCTGATAGATCTTGGCAAATACAAGGCCTTACCTTACCCGATGCTGAAGTTATGGTGCTTGATACGGCATATGCTGATGACACAATGACCTATGTCAAAGGTGATGCACACAACTTGGGCAGATTGCAAAATGCAATTGATGAGTTTTGTAGGGGATCCGATGCTAAAATAAATTGGAATAAATCTGTGGGCATTTGGATCAGTAATAAACCCATGTTAAACTGGGTCCCCGACCCCAATTTTAGATGGTTGAGGAAAGGAGAAGCTACTAGATACTTGGGCTTCAAAATTGGTATGGACATTGATCGGGCAGAACACTACAATCTACTAGTGGATAAAATAAAAATGAAGCTAATATGGTGGAATGCAAGAAAACTATCCTTTGCGGGAAAGATTGTGATTGCAAATCAGATTCTAATGGCCACTATATGGCACACTGCTGCATGCTGGATAATCGTGCCCAAGTCGATGAAATTGATAAAAAAGATCATTAGAAATTTCTTATGGGGGGGCACAAAGGAAAAACAAGTCGTTGCAAAGATTGCTTGGACCACACTTATAAAAAGGAAAAGGGAAGGGGTGGTGGGATTGATAGATCCCGTGATGCAAACGAAGGCCTTGCTAGGCAAACTAGTGGTCCGGAGCCTACAACCTCCTGAGGCACCTTGGAAAGTTCTATGGCGGCGTAGATGGAAGATGTGGCTGCCAAGACAAGGTGGATGTTGGCCTAGCAGCCCATTTTGGGGCTTTGTGCCAGAAATGAGGCCCAAATACTGGGGAAGTATGCAGAGTCTTTGTGCTATCGGAATTATGAAAGCATGGCAAGAAATCAGAAAGGGGATCATATGTAGGTGGAGAAATGATGCATATGCGCGGATATACATGCCAATTGTGTGGAATCCATTGATTAGAGATGTGGATGGGCTGATGATAGGCCAAAAAACAGGTTTCAAATGGGCTGAGTTAATCAATGCCCAAGGGAATGCATTAGTGGAGTGGGAGAGGTTTTTGTCCAATGAGGTGGGCACTCAAAAGGCTAGAATATGGAGAATAAGCAGGGGTAAAGGCATGCTCAAGAGAATTACAGATGCCATTGCATGCTACAAGAATACATTGGAAGAGGAAGAAGTAACAACCTCTGAAATTGCGTGGACAGGTCTTATAGATGCTGAAAACTGTTTAATTGGCATTAAGGGAATGAAAGTAGAATCGAACGAGGTATGCTACTACAAACTAGAGCACGGAAGGGCAAGAGGTGAGCAACCAGTCTTTCAAAGAGAAAAGCCGATTAGGCTGATTGTAAAAACTGGTAAGAATATGATTATTGACCCTAAGCCAAGGGAGATCACACCGGCGACAGTGTGTTGGCCTATACAAGGGCATTTGGATCAGTTATCATGGGACCCAGCCAGGTATTTTTGGAGAACTCAAGGACAAACTGATGGGGAAAAGCTGGTTCAATTTTTCAGGTATAACACGAAGATTGGGAGGCAAATTCTTCTAGAACAAAAACATGACAAGGTTGCGGCAAGGAAATTTTGGATGCAGGAGGGCATAAGTGAAAGGAGACTAGATAAATTCTGGAAAATGATATGGCATGACAAATATGACCGCAAGATAATGATGTGTTTATGGCTTATTGCACATAGAGCCTTGCCAGTAGGGACGTGGGGTAAAGGCCCCAATGTAGACCCTCGATGTACTGCATGTGGACAGATAGAAAGCATCTCCCATTGTCTATGGGAATGTCGTGATGCAATGGCTGTATGGGGAAGGGCACTTCGTTTGCTTTGCCACGCCTCTAGTTCGTTCACCCTCAACTGGGGACATGCTTGTTGGATGTCTCTTGACGTTGATGTGGCGACATACGATAGCACATGCAATGCTAAGTACAGAGGGGAGAATGGCATTGTTCGGCTGATCCCTGACAACGGGGTACCTACAACTTGTGTACAGAATCAAAAACTTGAAGATCTTTGGATGTTGCTTGCCCCCATCACTATATGGCATATATGGACAGCAAGGTGTACCAGGGTATTTTCCGCACACAAACGCCCTCCAGCTGAATCGATTAAGCTAATTTGGCACACACTCATAACTACACTAAGAGCTCAATATGAGCGGATTAATGGTACTAATGATGCTGCAGACCTAATGAGGCTGAATTTTCGAAAAAGATGGTGTACGACACCGATGGCCGCAGCAAATGGATTGGATATACTATGGAAGTATGATGTACCCAGATGGTTGTTTCCCCCTCCCATTAGTTGAACGAGGGGCGTGAAAGCCATGGCAAGTGGGATAGTGAAGGTAGGTGATGTATCTGTAAGGATGGCTTGAGTCATATGTAAAAGTGTAAGATAAATAAGTGAGATCTCTCGTATGTAGGCTAGGATAATCTTGGCACGGCCTACCTGAGAAAGGGATCGTGTTCATGTATATTTTAACTAATGGAGTATATTCTTTTTTGGAAAAATAAATAAATGAACAAGAGTTATTTTTTCCAATGAAACCTTGTAGGATGGTCTTGACTCATTGTTTTGTGACTGTCTTTAATTACATGTGAAAGAGGGGTTTCTAAGATGAATAAGGTAAAACCAACTCTCTTGACATTTTTTACCATCAATAAATGAGATAAATTTCAACGAGGTTATGCCAAAGGGAAATGTATGAAGAATAGAAATTTCAAATCATTGACAACGACATAATGTTGATCGATGAATATACATATCACGACTTGTGGAAACATCATCTTTCTACAACATTATGTGGTTGCTATTTTGTCCGTAGTGGAAATGTTTATATTGCACAACATTGGGCAAGTTAGAAATCTGCCCTTCAAATAAGGTTAGCATATTTTCAATATACACGTCCCATGAAAGTGCAAGTTGCACACCAAATCGTAACATTGGCTACAACTCAAGAGGAGAAAATATGCCAAACATGGACAAGTTTACGCTTTGTCATGCAAGTTGGTAAATAAGTTGTCTTTTATCAAAGGCAATACCAAAAGACTTTCACAACCCTAAGCTGAAGTCACTCCCAGATGCATCATGTAGAACAATATTTTTTTTGAAAGGGAAGTGTTGTCAATCTTTGTCTTAAGGCTTTAACCACTGTATCAAAACCTTAGATTTTTAGTCAATGTTCGCATCGCCAAAGTGCATATGAGTACATTAGAATGCATTTGATTTGATATATCAACTTTTGTTCCCACATGCATTGAAGGCAACATGTATGTCTCTCTTTCGTGCTTTTCTTATTTCTTTTAAAATGACATAGCTGATGAGAATGGTTTTGTGGTCAAATTTTGGAAGTACAAAAGCTCGCGGCATCAAAGTGGCAATTATTGCAATAGCCTAAATAAAACCCTTAAACAATGTAGCCTAATAAAATAGTCCATCCATTAGACAATACAAAAGGTAGAGTGTAAGGCACAATATGTTTCAAGGAAAAAAGATGCACAAAGTGTCTCATACTATTATGGGATATTGAGGAGAATAATTGTGTCAAGAGAGATCAAAGAGGAGGGAGTGCTTGACAAAGAACAATATTTGAACAAAAAAAAGGAAACAATTTGTGGAATGCTTCAAATTTAAATTGATGATCGAATCATCATCAATGCTAAACACATTGTTATCCTTCAAAATCTTTAAACTATACCCAATATCTTCGTTTTATCATAAAATTTTAAACCTTGGTTGCATACAAAAGTGGTGAGAATGTCTGCCTTCGACCTTTTTGAGGGTGCACCAAAACCTTGCTTCATTTTTGACAAAAGGCCTTCTACATAGAACACCAAAGAAATTCATTTGTTTTTTTGTATACAAGCCTAGGATACCGTCATCACAACATCTATCACACGAGACAATCAAATGTATCCATGAAAGAGAAATCATCACAACGTTCGACGAATAAGTCTTCTAGGTTTGCATGTAAGAAGAAGTGGGGAAGCATAGTGTAAAGCAGCTTCCTTACCTCTGCCATTGTCAATTGTCACCTAAAAATGTCGCCTGATGCCCTAATAAGGATAGGAATTGGCAAGGAAGAGATTAGATATTCGTGTATAAATCCCTCAAATAGTTGGCAAAAAGATTTTCTCATTGGATTGACGTATAATTATGAACCAACAAGTTCTTTTTATATTGATGTTGACTACGAGCTAGAATCTAGGCGCAATGCAAGACATGTTCAACATATAATATATGTTACATTTTGAAATAAAACAATATCCACCAAGATATTTTGGAAACCCATGAAAAACCGTTTCCACAATGTCTACAAAGAAACATGAGAAAATATTGTCGTTACCACAAACTAAATTTAAGAAAATTGGAATTACATACATGTTGAATTCACAAATGCAAATGCATGTATAAAATATGAGTAGATGGTGGATGGCAAAACAAAGTGGATTTATCAACCACCACGGTGGTTGTTCCCTTCGAGTGTACCTAACATATAGATGGGTGTTGCAATGTGAAGAGATTGGAGGATGCCTATGCTGAATTCAGGTTGTACTAGACCCTAAACCCTAAACCGGCCGAGTAATTCAATGCTCAGTGGATGATGTGGTGATTAGGAGTTTTTTGTTGATTCCTTTATACATGTTGTTTTCTTTTTCGCCATGCGAGTCGGCTTGTAAGATATGAGTTGTATATTATCCTATGTACATTGACTTAAGTAATGGAAGTAGTTTTTTTTTTGGAAAAAAAAAAGAAAAAAGGAAAAAAGAGTAGATATTAATTATTCCATTTAGAAGAGTTATAAATATGTTTCTTAAAATGGGAAAGTTTAGTCCAATTTGCTAGTTATAACCTTTCATAGCTATAATGGCTACTTTATAATATTTCGACAACTTAAAGGGTTCCTTTCTCTTCCAAGTATTTTAGATTCTATTTGACATATAACTATGAATTAATTTGTATATAAAACTAGTCTCTCAATTAAGAATGGTTTTTGTGGAGGTGTGAAATTCTTCCTTCACTTCTTAACGTGTTATTGAATTGATATATGTGCTAACTTTACTTGCCCTCAATCAAGTTCAAAGCCAAGTCAATGACATGTAATTTTCAAAATGAGGTATTTCTCATTGTAGCAGTATGCTTGTAGCAACATAGTGTGGCACGCCAATGAGGAAGAAGTTTATTGAATATATGTACATACAATCATGTCAATCAAGTGTCCATTCCCATCTCAAGTAAGACATGTGTAGCACCACAATTTATCCACGATCTTTTTCAATCCAAAAAACATTTCCTTAAAAACGTGGACTCAATGGATAACATGTTTTTATATAACCATTTTCAGATCTCATGTTGTGGAAAAACAAAATCAATGTCAATGTCAAGGTTGTTCGTTTAGCTTTGTAGATATGTATGGGAATGTTGATGTTGCAAAGGCACTTTCTTTGTCACACTCAAAACCAAAACCTATAAGATGACCTTAAATGTCATGACAACTTTGATTTGAACACAAGCTCTATGACTTGAAGCCATGACCATATTGATGCAGCAAAAACACAAGCTTTACTATTGCATCATGTCATGGTTATACGCCTCAAATTTATCATTTCAGAAAGACTAAGCTCATAAAAACATTTTTGTCAATGTCTTTTATGGAGTGTTTGAAGGCAACACATTCACATCATGCTTTTGCATGCAATGAATGTAATGTCATGTTGTTCGTTACCAAACTCATATGTTAAAAGTGTGACAACCACATTTGCTGTTGCATGAGATATTGGGTCTTGATGTTTTCATTTGCAATAAAATATGACGCTCGTTGAATTGTTTTCTACTAATCAAATACGATTAATTCAGAAGAATAATACGAAAGCTCTTGGTTTATTTATTATCATAAGTTTGGAAAAGAAACTTGTTATGCTAAGTGCCCCCCCCCCCCCCCCCCCCCTTCACTTGAAAGAGGTCGTTCAAATTTCAAATCTAGGTGAACATATGTTGAGAAGGACAAACCTTTGGATGAAATCTTAGATGTGAAAAACACTTAATTTTATACTTTCCTTGACTTCAATTTTACGTGTAATTTTTTTCTTGCTTTTATAAAGATTACCTTTCTCAATAATGACTTATAATTGTTCTAATGCGTTTTTATTATTATCAAGGATTAACCTATCTTTAAGTATTGTTACATGTTGTACATATTTTAGCCATGTATCACTACCTGTAACATTACTTGAAAATCATAGTTAAGATCTAATGGAGGAAGGTGTCCCAAGAATTGTAAATCTCCTTTAGAATTTATAAAGATTGAGGTAGACTAAAGTATGTAACAGGGATCTTACTAATTATAAGGTGTGAACCTATAAAATGGTTGGAAAATAACCTTAGATCGGACACATGGTTCAAGAATCTCATCATGAGTAAGTGATTGAGCTCAACAAAATTGGCAAACTGATACAACTCATGGTTAATCAGAGATCATACTTGCCTAATGAGTACAAGTTTTAATTAATGCTCTTAGTAAAGAGAAATTTTATAAAAGCAACAAGTCTGAGGGGTTGATGAGTTATTGGTGTTAGACTTTAGTGAAGGCCAAGAATTGTATTGGACATGTCAAAACATGACCCAAGAACGGTTTTGAATTGAAGAGGTGAGGGTAATAAATAAGTCAAAAGGCCCAAATAAATAACACCTAGAAATTTTGTGCAATCTAGGGTTGAGAAAGAAAGCTTTGAATCCAAATAATATGTGGATCATTGATATGCCTAAGAGGAGTTGAAGAATAAGACCTAGAATACTAAAGTTGCGTCTATCTTGTGTCTGATGAAATTGCAAGATCTAACATTTAAGCTCCACTGCCACACACATTTAATGATTGCAAACATGCAACACTCATTTATAACCAAAGTATGTACAATGTTGAGGGTCACATTGATGCAAGTCTAGGGTGGTCAATGAGAAATGAATCAACATATAAAGTGCTATGCACTATTTTGTTCCATAATTGTCACAGTAATATCATGTTTATTGCATTCTACAAATAGCATTGAATGCCCTCTTGAATCCTATATCATCTTCACAATTTTTCTCACTCATGGGAGGCGAGAGGCTTTTTATTATTTTGAGTCTCAAGAGCATTTCATGACATTTTTCATGTGAGTTGTCCCATATAAATTGTCTAACGTCTAGGCATGTAATGCACCAAGTCTCAATATCTTAATAGCCTTTATATATTAAGGGATGGGTTATATAATCAATTGTAGATTGTTATGCCTCAAATGGAAACCTATGGCTATGCTCTGTTGTCATAAAGATTATGGTCGTGTGTCACAACTGCCAAGGTTCAGTGACTTGGGAATGATCGGCATGACAAAGGGTAATTGTTTCGATATCATGAAGCCTTAGCTTCCCGACATCGTCCCATAGGTCACAATTGGTCTCCCGTTGTTATGCACACATAACAAATGTGAGGGTAGGTCACTAATATTTACATAAGTGAAGGGTATGCTCAATAATGTTACAAAGGGACTAATGTGATTGGATAGAAGGAATGATAGGTGCATGCAATATCATGACCTTGACAACCAATGAATGGGGAATCTTTTAGAAAGGCACATCCATTCAAGGTGTCTAGGAAGAGGTGTAGATATGAAGCATAACTACCCTCATAAGACACATTACATCTGAAGGTTGCCGTCTTAAGACAATAGTGGTGTGGGCTAGGCTTTTGTCACTACGATCATGTTATCTCTTCCAAGGTATTAGTGGTCCTAATATCCGTCGGTATGGGACGTTGGTGGTAGGTTGGCTATGTCTTGATCATGTTTTTTCAACTTGTGTTTGAATACACCTGTTACTTATTGTTGTTGGGGTACTTAAAAGGAGATTTTGGTGTAATTAAATAAAAGCACATAGATTTGACTAGTAACAATCATGTACATCTCAATCTTTTTCCTTTTTACTCATGAAGTCTTGTGGGTGATGGCACTTTCTATACAAAGATTGTAGTTAGTTTTAATGATTAAACTAATTGTCTTTATTGTTGTAAAATATGAACACCTAGCTTCGAGGGTAACCATGTATATTTCATTCTTTCTCATTTTATTCATGAAGTTGTCGCATGGGAGTCGAACCTTGCTATATAAATATTGCTCCGTGGATTTCCGTGGACATGTTTGAGGCTTCTCAAGCATATTACCAAATCAATATTGCTTTGATATGAGTCATGACACCACATTTGCCTTTTTAGGTACACTACACAAATAATTGCCTATTAATAATACAAACTAAAAATATTTGAAACACAATGATTCATGCCAAAAACAACCTCTTATCCTTAGATCATGCATTATTGTCATGAACCCTTTCATAGGCTTATCTTTAACATCCATGTGCATACATAAGCATTTACAAAATATGATCAAATAATGGGCACTTACCTTTAACACTAATGAAAGCATGTAAAATGTACATGATCGAATAATGTATTCCATGAAGTTCTAAGACTCAGACTTAATCAAAATGATGGGGTTGGTATCATCTACGCACATAAAAATAGTTGGCAAATGACTTCGTATTTTGTGTATTATCTAGAGTCACATCAACTTTAGGATGCATTTTTACATACTATAACAATTATAATACTTCATAAGTTTTGCTTTGCCATGACATGTTATCTTTGCTTTGCAATCAAACAAAAATAAGTTTTTATGAGTTGCATACTTAATTCTTACAAATGAGCAATTTACTTCATGGTAAGATCGTGTAAGGTGTAACAACAATCTTAATAGGAATCATGATAGGTTCTTGAATGGCCAAGGACCAACATGTTTTTCAATATCATAATTGCTAAAGATTGTGACTCTAGAAATAAAATGGTATCAAAATTGACAAATGGATATTCAAAATCTTGTAGTATGTAAACAGTGAAAACAATGTTGTGGCAACAATCCGATCAATCTTGTACCTTGTGACATCAAAGTTGTGGGTTCAAGGCTCGACAAAACATCAAGTTGATGTTGCGCTTACCACAGAATCTAAATATTATTGCTTTAAAACATTGACATGGATGTCTACCCGCAATGGATAGAGTTAAAAACGAGAATGGATGAACATTGACAATTTCTTTTTTCATGTGAGGTGTGAAAATGAAAGCAATGATGGTCGAAACTCTGGAGTAGAAATGAAAAGAGATAATGAAATGATATGTCAGATTTCATGGGAGCACCAATGATACCACGAATTATCATGAGACAAATCCTAAAGAGGAATTTAGGGTGTTTTGGTTGGTCTAATTGCTAGGGATTCATAATAATCTTAGTTGTGCCGTAAGTAGTGTAACAAGTGCCAATGGCAGAACACTTCATTGAAATTGACTAGTTATCATAATGAAAGGTGGTCTTTATAATACCAGGCTTGCCAATCTATCCATTCAATGGAACTCTTCACGAGACATGTTAGAGCTTATTTCTAATGTAAGCATGAAATAAGAAAATAAATGATAGATAAATAAGAGAAAGAGGGAGAAAGAAGGGTGATGATCCCGACAACCCCCGAACGAAGGGACCGAGAAGGACTTGAGCCTTGATCGGCGTCCCATACCACTACCATGGCATCGAGTCGTACTTGGTACTGGCATGCTCGCTACAACAGTCTAATCACCACAAGAACACAACCTCAATGTAGTCGAATAAGGTCCCTAATAAGGATAGATAAGCCTTATATTTATATCCAAACATAAGGCCCCCAAGCAAGTTCACACTTGGCCCTTATGGGTTGTCTCGATTCTTAGGATTAAAAGTAATCCTCCCTTATTTACACTCTCGGTTAACCCTCACACTTTTATCCTCGTGTGTAGAATATTACGGTACAACTTCCCACGAGATAAATTATGGTCATGCTCGTACCAAGAGATGATGGATAGAGTATGCAAGAGCTACTCGTTACTTTCGGGGATGGAATTATTACTGACGACATGTATGTGTTTTCTTATAGTCCGATGGGATCGCGTGGGAGAGGGGACAGAAGAAGCTACACTCATTGTCTTTTGAGAAAGGTTGGGGAGGAATGCCAATGTCATGGATGCCATAGGTGCCTATGCCATCGCCATCGCTATCGCTATCGCCATTGATGCCATGCATCATCAATGTCATCGCCATCGCCATCAATGTCATGTATCATCAATGCCATCACCATCAATGCCATCAAAGCAGTAATGTATGAATCCATTCCTAAAAGACGACAAAATGGGGACAAAATTCATTAGGAATGAGCTTTATGTGTGACATGTGCGCGTGCCTATGTATATGGATATATATACTAGTGGCATTACCATTGGTATCCATCCCTATGTGTATGTATGTATATGTATTATATATATACATTGGCATTACCATTAGTATCCATCCCTATGTGTATGTGTGTATATGTATTATATATATGCCATTGACATTACCTTTAGTATCCCTATAATGTATGTATGTATGTATGTATGTATGTATATGTATATGTATATATATTGTGTGTGTGGAAATAATTGCTTTTTGCTTTCTTAGCTTTTCCCCTGTTTTTTCAAAGAAGGATGATTTTTGTTGCTGGATGCCCTTTTCTCCTCTGTTCTTATGTACATAATTATATAATTATATAATTATATCTCATTACTATTAGAATACTTCAACAAGTCAATCATCATTAGGTTCTCCTAATTAATTGTATTCTCCTCATCATTAGCTTAATCTCTCCACTATCCCTCTCCAATTCTGACACTTGCCTAATCATATGTGGCACTCAAAATCTCGGCGCCTAATCTTTCGGCATACAACCATCTAATCATATAGCCGAATCTCTAATCTCGGTAGTCAACCATCCAATTTAGAGCTTAATACTGCCCCAAACCCATCCAATAAGAGCCTAATCTCGGTAATATAACCATCCAATTAGTGCTTAACATTACCCCAAATCCATCCAATTAGCAGCCTAATCTCGGCGCACAAACCCATCAGATTGGAGCTTAATCTGGTCACAAACTCAACCTAATTTTCTCACAAACTCATCCAAATGGAGCATAATCTGATCACAAACTCACGCTAATTTTCTCACAAACTCATCCAATCTGGAGCCTAATTTTCTTACAAACCCCACCGATTGGGGCCTAATTAATCTCATCACAAAAGCGTCCAATATTCCCAGCCAAATCCTTTGTCTCAAGCCCATCCAATTGGAGCCTAATCTCGGCAAACAACACTGACCAGTTGGTGCCTAATCTCATCACAAAAACGTCCAATCCCATCCGAATCTCGTCACAAACCTGTCCGATAAGAGTCTAATTTTCTCACAAACGCTTCTAATCGGAGATTAATCTCCTCACAAACCCATCCAAACAGAGCCTAATCTCGTTACAAAACCGGTCGAAGCTTTTAATCAGAGCCTCATTCATCACAACTCCATGAAAGGAGAGCCTAAAATCAATCCGTAATCCCATCTGTTCAGTGAGAGCCTTAATCAAACCCTAATCTCACCTAATCTCACCTAATCAGTCCGAGCCTGGAGAAATGCCAAATCTTCAGATCAAACTATCAGAGCCTTAAAAAAAGGCTCCCCTCCCCTAATTAAAAGTTTATCAGATTTAACATCAGTACTGTGATTTTCGGTGGAAAGGGTAGCACAGAGACAGTATTACTAAGAGCAAAAACTAGAGTAACTTTGTTTTTGTTTTTTTCATCCATCGAATGAATTTGCCATGGGAAAAGCTGAAATTCCTAATTATTGCCGACCTTATCCGGAGGCGATGGCTATCTCATCTCTTCCTATCTCTGTCTGTATATCAAAGAAGCGGTGACTGAATGATTGGTAACCGATTCGATGGATAGATAATTGGAAATAGAAGGCTACTACTTACCTTCCAAACAAATTGTTCATGGATAATCGGAAAGAACAGAGGAGGAAATATATCGACAATTGGAGTGAAAGATTAATAAAGAAAGAATTGCTCTGTTTCCCTTTCCACCTCTGAACAGATTTTGTTCCATCTCCGTTGCTATTATTATTATTATTATTAACATTTATCCTTTCATTTAAAAACAAAGCAATTAATCCAACACAATTTGAAGTAAAACAAAAAATTTAAAAAAATTTCAAATATACATACATATCTCTCTTTTTTTTAATTGTTTTTCTCTCAGAATTTTTTTTTTCTTTTTATTTCTATTCAATTAGAATTTATATAAATATCTATCTCTGCGTAAAAGAATTTACTCTTTTTTTTTGTTTTATTTTATATCCAATTTTTAATTTCAAGACTTTGAAAACAAATCCTACATATGTCTGATTTTTAGTTTTGTTTTTTCGGATGTAAAAATTCCTTTATTTCTATCTATTAGAGTTTCATTACATAAATATCTATCTCTGGGCTCTGTTTTTTGTATTTTTATTATATATTTAAATGTGATATTGCTTTTTTGTTACTAAATTAGCGTTTGATTTTATTCATTTCGTGTTAAGGGATGTTCTTTTGGCGGCCTTAATTCTATTTATTTATTTTTCTATCGCTTCTCTTTGCCGCTTGGCACCTTAAAAATAGATTAAATAAAAATAAAAGCTATTATTTAAATAATTGTTTACTTAAAAAAATTTCTACCCCAGTTTCCTCTGTGTGTATCAGAGAAGCAAACCAAACGATTCTCCTTCACTCTTTTAAAAAGCTCCATATAAGATTAAAATTAAATTAAATCAAATTAATTAAGAAAAGAAACCCCCCAAATTTCTGCTTCTGCTTCTTCTTCAGTCAATTCTAGGGTTACAAATTTTCCTGTATTTTAATTAATCAATTACTAATATCAAGCATCAAAGCCCTTTGGACCTACTACAATTATCATCTTTTAATTACTTTTGATTGATAGTAATTAACTAATTATGTCTACTCAGGGGGGTACAGCTGGGGACTGTGCACCTCCTGGTAGTACTAGTAATTCTTCTTCTTCTTGTTCACTCTCTGCTTCCCCTCAGTTGCAACTCTACCAGACCATAATCTTTGCAACCCCTGTCCTCTTCTCTTTCTTCCTCCTGATTTTGTTCTGCCTTCTCTGCATCAAGCGTCGCCGCGATTCCGAGAACATCGAGAATGCCAATCACCCTAATGCTGCCAGACACTCCTTCAATCCTCCGGTATGTAAAAAACATGTCCACATATATGTATAGATGCCCATCTCTGTATATACTCCCATGTCTGCATATATATATATATATATATATGCCTGTCTCTTGTAACAGCATATGATTTGTCCATTGTTATGTGGGGCATGGTTTCTTGGGCTTTTGTTCCATAGCCATGATTTTGTCCATGGTGTATCTATCATATATATATATATATATATATATATGCCTGTCTCTGTATATATGCCCATCTCTTGTAACAGCATATGATTTGTCCATTGTTATGTGGGGCATGGTTTCTTGGGCTTTTGTTCCATAGCCATGACTTTGTCCATGGTGTGTCTGTCAACACTGCAAAATGATTTCTTCTTCCTTTTAAGGGATGAAAGAATACTGTAAAAAACCTATTTGTGACCTTTGATTTGTCCATGATGGAAATGTAGTGGGGATAAAATGATTTCTTCTTCCTTTTAAGGGATGAAAGAATACTGTAAAAAACCTATTTGTGACCTTTGATTTGTCCATGATGGAAATGTAGTGGGGATAAAATGATTTCTTCTTCCTTTTAAGGGATGAAAGAATACTGTAAAAAACCTATTTGTGACCTTTGATATGTCCATGATGGAAATGTAGTGGGGATTATTGTAGAAAGATGCCCAAAGCTTTAATCCATGCTTATGTGCCTGTGCTATATGCCCTGGATATGTCTGTATGTCCCAAGCTTATGTGTTTTTGATATGGCCATCATGTGTCTGTATGTCCCATGCTTATGTGCTTTTGATAAATGGCCATTATGTGGTCTGTTTGTTCATGCTTATGTGCTTTTGAGATAAATGGCCATCATGTGGTCTGTTTGTTCATGCTTATGAGCTTTTTGATATGGCCATTATACTGTAAAAACCTATTTGTGAGCTTTGATATGTCCATGGCTCTGTGTGTGTGTTCTGATCTGGTATTTCAGTCCCATCATGAACAGGGCCTCAGCAAATCATTCAGACAGATGTTGCCAGTTATCCCTTTCGATGAGAAGCTTGCAGCCTCAAGTGAACACAATCAGTAAGTGTAACACATGATCCACAAAAACCAATTTGATACAAAAAAAAAAACACAAAAATAATTTAATGAATTTCCCCTACCTAATGTTAAAAAAAAAAAGCTGCATTTTTCTCGATCTTCTTCTTCCTGCAGGTGTGCAGTCTGCCTCGGCGAATATCAGCTGAATGAGAAGCTGCAACAATTGCCGGTATGCAAGCATTCTTTCCATCTTCAGTGCATTGATGAGTGGCTGTCCAAGCACACCACATGCCCGATATGCCGGATCTCCCTCGCACAAGATGGGCGGGTCATGGAGAAGAACAGCCCGGACATCTCGTTCTTGCGGGGCAATGCTGGGGTTACAGATAACCGGAGATGGGAAGAAAGAGTTGCGAATGTGGTCAGTCCCGAGTATGGCTCGATTAGGCCGGATGAGAGCGGGGCAAGTAGCAGCGGAACCACTTCTACCATGGCAGTTCAATCTTCCGAGCCTCCTCCTCCTCCGCCTTCTCGATTCAGCATTGATCATACGATCAATATCGAACGGAGCTAAAATCTTCACTAAAAATCTCGCCAAAATCTCTTTTGTCTCGCTGATCCGTTTCACTTCTCTTCATATCGATAGCGAAAATCGTATATACAAATACATACATGGGCAGTTCAGATTGCTACAAGGCGCATTTTTTTTTTTTTTATGGGTGGGTGAAGAGCAGATCCATTTCGCTTCTTCATATTGCGAAAATCGTATATAACAATACATACATGGGGCAGTTCAGTGCGGGTTTTGTTCTTCTTTTGTTTTTTTCATCGGGAGGCCGATGCAATAGAATGTCCGGACAAAATGGGTGTGGTTTACCCTCCCCCGCCCCCGGGGGGTTAAATGATTGTGGGACAAACTTGTGTAAATTCGAGCGATATATGTGGTTGGAGAGCTGGACAGAAACAACTCCCCACACTCTCTCTTTTCCTTCTCTTTTGTGGGGTTTGTGCTTGTAGTATATAGACCATCTCCTGTTTGTTGTTTTATAGAGTGAAAGCAAAAAACAAAAGATGGTGTTTTTAGTCCTGAAAAGTGTTCTTTCTTTCTTTCTTTTTTTACCATTCGGTTTTGTCCGAGAATTATGACATGGATGAAGGGAAATGCATATTCTTTGAATGCACCGGGAGAAAGAGAAGAGAGCTATAGCTAGTTGATTGAGCTTAGTCTGTTTTTTTTGTCGAATTTTTCGGCCTTCCTTTGTGAATGTTATGCTGTTCGATATGTTTTGATCCATGTTTTGTCCAGGAATCTGCAGGTTAAGCAAACCTTCAAATTAGTTTGCTTGTTATCGAAGGCACAACTTGGAGCCAAACTATTGCTTTATTTTTCATGGTTCAAAAGTAAAATCAACCAACTTTCTCGAAAGTTATGTTGGGACTTCCGAAACTCATTGGATTCCTTTTTGTTTCTTCTTCTATTGACATAAAAAAAGATGTGAGGTGTGAAGGGGTTATTAATTCACACACTGGATTTTGCTGTCTCAATTGTTTTATTGCAAACTCTGGCAAAAAGGTCTTTATAAACTAAAGGAGATAAAAAAAAGTGACTTGATAGATGGTTATAAGTTGTTATATAACAAAATTGGCTCATTACTACTCATATCATTGTATTGTGAAGTGTTAAACTGAGGAGTGTGTTTCCATATCAACATTGAGATGTGTGGGCCTTAATCCAACCCACGATTAGATTTAAAACATATATGGTTATGTTTAAGTTAGGTGTTTTACAAATCTAGAAAAGTTAGAAGCATATAATATGTGGAGGTGATTGCCCATCTTGAAAGACAACACGTTTCGTTGTAGTCTTAAGTCATTGTGTCTACCCAAAGGCTTGATGGTTTTAATTTGAAAGTGTAATTGAATTGTTGTCCTTTGGAGGCTTGATAGTTGAACATATCACTTTTGGTGCCTTTTAAGGAGCCTTTAGAATTTAGGAAATTATTTGACAAATTTTTTTGGACTTTATTGCTTGGAACGGCTTTAGGAAAATGATGCCATTGAACTTCATAGATTTTAAAATGTTTGGCCATCAATGAGTCATCTTTGTTTGGTCAATGGTTATCATCAACCTCTTGACATGGAGGAGTTTTTTATTCTAGTAATGTGTGACGAGCCATGTCAAGATTGGTAAGGTAAGTGGTGTATATAACCCCACGATAGGTGCAATCCTTGAAGGAAACCTTGGTAAGGTCAAGTATCAAGGATTGGTATGCTAAGTGCTATATAACCCCACGATAGGCGCAACCCTTGAAGGAAACCTTGGTAAGGTCAAGTATCAAAGATATTATTTTTGAAGTGTGAGAGCGTCACGTGAGCCTAGTTTTGATCGGTCTTCATTCGCCTAGAACTAGAACCTTTACGTGCGCACACCCGTCCACCTATCAATTCTAGTTGTTGACAAGCCTTTGGTTTTTTGTGTTGTGGGCTTGGGACGCGTAGAATCACTCATTTCTGGAACAACTTTTCAATCGTTGTCGACATGGTATCGAACTAAAGTGATAGATTAACTTATTTTAAAAGCCAAACAACTCTTTGATTGAGAGAATACAATTCTAAGATGCATCTATCCAAAATAACAGAGAAAGACAAATAATAAGTGTTTATAGTATGGTGCATATTGAAACAATTGAAAAAGTGTTGTATCTTGCATTATGTGATATGAATGTTTTATCAACCCCTCAATACCTATGCTTGTTATTTTACTTGTTCACTAAATTTAAGTCATGTACATCAAATGTAGTTCAATAGTCAACAATTAATTCATAACACATTTTACAACAATAATAATCAATATAAAAAAATGTTGGAGATGATGATGTGGACTTCGTTGCCGAGTCCTGACCAATCTAAATGTTGGCATCTCCTCATATTGTATCAATTGTAAAACTAATTTTGTTTAAGAGTAAATAACCAATCCCAAAATTTTCTAGAAACAAGCTTGAACTTAACCAAGTAATTGAAATGTTGTAGTTTTTATGAGCATCTATATCCTCACAAATGTCGTGAGATTCAACTCAAAGAATGTAACTTTACAAGTATCTTTGATCTATATTTTCCTATAAAAAGTTAAGATCTCTCCCTCTCTCTCTCTCTCTCTCTCACTTCCATTTTTCATCTGAAGGTCATCATTGTGTATAGGTTGTTGCCAACATCACATACTTGGATTGATAAACAATTGGTCCTTTTTGCATCCTTTATATTAGCCACATACTTACACAATCTCATCAAAACGTCGAGTTCAATGGGTCTCTCCCCCATTTCTTGGAGCATAGCAAGCATATGGCATGGTCACATTGATCTCAATGGCTTTCCATCTAGAATAAGGGGAGTGTATATCCTCCCCACTACACAATAAAACCTAAATTACAAATGCATTGACATGCCTAATGATGTTGTATCTGAATTTAGAAACTAAACCAAAAACACCTTAACTTGAAGGTGCATTTCTTTCAATGGGATTGACAAGAAAATACCCATTCAAACACATCCTTGAGAAATTGAAACAATTTTAATTCTCTTTTTCCATGGTTTGTCATGAGATCATATTAACATCTCTAAAGTGTGGCTTACGAGACACAAGAAAGTTTATGCAGGCTTTCAACATATAGAAATAAGAGCTGCGACATTCTTAAATAACCAATGATAGAAAAGGCAAGACACCCATGACATCGTCATATGTATCATCCATATATAGAGAAAAGAGCTAAGAGATACTTAAATAACCAGCTAGAAAAGGCAAGACACCCATGACATTGCATACATTTCGCGCAATGAGTGTGGACACTAATCCTTACATACACACACACAAGCACACGCACACGCACACACATAGAGAAAGTTCAAACTTAGTTACTGCATAACATCACTTCATACTAGAAAAGAAGGTTCACTAACCTTATCAAGCATTATCATTAAGTACTTGTGGATCTCTAATACTTACAAACACCATTGTGTACTTTGTGGCCTAAACAAATATACAAATATACATATATACATACATAGGGTTTAAAGTTGAAACTAAAGGAAAAATCCATATCAAATTCACTCCCATCATCATCATCATCATTGTCAAGATTTTACCATGTTACATATCTACATTTGTATCCTTGACATGTGTCTTTTCGATTGTCTTGATATGACTCTTCGCTTCCTCTCTCTTCTTTTCCGCAAGAAAAGCCTCTCCACTCAATTCAAAGATATCCGCTCTCCGGTGATAGTCATCGGGTGTCTTCCCGATATCCTCTTTGAAAACTTCTTGTTCCCATTGAGCGAGTTTCTCCACTTCTAATTCCTCGCCTTTTCCCTCGATGTTCCTTGGAATTTTACCATCTCTCGAGTCCTTAGAGACCGAACCTTCATCACACTCACATTCACTCCATCCAAACTTCATGCGATCTTCAAACTCATTATCACTCAATTTTTCGGGATCTTCCTCTAAAGGAACGACTGAAACATCTTCTACTATAGCCTCTCCTTTTTCGCCTACTTCCACACCACTTTCACGAGGCCATTCCGAATCCATGGAGATATGGCTTGTTAGGTGCAATGGAATACCATTCTGATCCTTCGAGGAGAGCGTGTCATTCGAATGATTGATTCTTCTTCTACTACCGATGCATTTGTGATCGTGAGTTCCTTCGATTTCTTCTATACCAATATTATCATCGGTCGAGACGCAATCATGACTATATTTCTCCTTGTCATTGATGGAATGGGGGGTAGATTGGACATTATCATGCCCATCCAGCATTTCCTGAGGATTATTGTCATGCATGGCCACCTCGATGGTCCGGACGGAATCTTCGGAATCTTCGAGAATCTCGGCGGGAACGGGTTCAAACGTCCCGTCGGCTTTGCGGAGATCATGAGAGAGGGTGAAGCTCGAGGCCGAGCCATAATCTTCATGATGATTGGCATGTGAATCGTCATTGTCTTCCGGCTCGAAAGCATTATCAATGCCCCCTTCTGTATCGATGATGAGGTTTCTCAATGGAGCATTAAGGAAGGAATATATACTTTCTGTGTTATTGTTTGCCCTAATTGCATAAACCTTCCTTTTTGTATATGTGGCCTGAAGGAGAGAAATAAATGGCTTGGAATTTTCAACAAAAAAGAAAAAAGAAAAAAACAGTCTTAATAAAACCCATATCTGGAGACAGAGAGAGAAGGTTACCTGTATCAAAGGTGCAGAGAACCCGCTTGTATATAATTTCTCATGAAGCTTCTTCTTCTTCAAGAAATTCTGAGGAAAACTGGCTAAGTTATTGTTGGTAGTATTGAAAACATGCTCAGTTGTTGATGCTACACGGAGCTTCATTATCACCATAGCCTGAGCTCTCTCTCTCTCTCTGGGGTTTATCTCTCTCCCCTGTTCCTGGGCTTCTCTCTCTCTCTCTCTCTCTCTCTCTCACACACACACACACACACACACACACATCATGTTTTGATGCCCAAAAAGGGAAAGAATTTCCAAGTGCCAAACCCCCAAAATAGACAATGTTAAGAACACCTCTAATTAGACCTCCAACTTTAGCATAGATGGAGACGGAAACAGTGGCACAAGAAGGAAGAGTCGAGAACTCGCTCGGATCCTCGGTTTTAGTGTCTTCGCTTTCGTGAACTCATAACCCCTGTTGCATCAAACCTTCAATTGCAATCGCGCTCCTCGGCACTCTCTGTTATTCCTTGTATGAATATTTCATTGTTCTCTTTTGGGGTGCTGAACATTTGCCTAATGGATTCTCTATTTTCTGTTGTCCAATGATCTATGGAGGTTTTGCACTTTTCATTCAACAAAAGCTATGCGGGAGGAGATTCTAGGAGAAGAGGGGAGTGATGAATCGAGATTTTGAATGCACTATCAAGAGGCAAGGCAAGGTAACAACCACCAATCATGCCAGTAGGGAAGTTGGAAGGGATGAACTACATATTGTGGAAGTTTAAGGTATCCACCAATCTTCATGCTTATGAGCTTTTGGACCACATGCTTGGACTCAATAGTTTGAGCTAGTGAGAACGGTAGGTCCCATAAACTTGCCGGTCGTAATTGTCCAAAACGCAAAATAATTGTGCAAATGCAAAGGTAGAATGTGGATTCCATATGGGTACACAATAATTGTGTGGGCCAACTTATTTCTAGACATGACTATGTAAAACAAGTCCATTTAAGTACTTATTGTAGAATTCACGACCCATACTAATTGATGATGTAGACATTGGTATTGGTACTAGGATGCAAGTCTATACGCAAGGAAAGGAGGGCAAGGGATGGAAAGCTAAGGCCTTTGTGGCCACTTTGGTGTAGAAAGGGTTAAAAACATTCAAATGAAGGTGATATTTGTGTCTTTTTAAGTTTGTTCATTGTTCATGCTATAGATTACGGTCGGGCTTCTTCTCTCTTTCCCTTGTAAACTAATTGTGACATGCTTTACTTGATGAGGTCACACACTAATCTTCTAAAATTAGCGTGCTTACATATCGATTAATTGAAATGTGGTTATTTCTTTTGTATATTTTCTTGCCCCTTAACTCGTTTAAGTGTCTTGATTAAATCCTTAGGTTGATATGCAAGTTTTGTAGTCAAGAAAAGTCTTGTGTGATAATGAGACAAAGTTAACATGAGTAATTATCATGACAATTAGTAGCTTAGGACTAATTGACATACGATGGTTTGACCTTACATCCATATCATAGTAATGAAATAGAATTCTGATAAAGAGAAAAAACATGTGTTGAATGTTACACGCCATGTGCTTACACATTCTTGAAGTTGTGGGAACTTTTATATGAGACGATCTATCGCGGGTTTGTAAGGTCATGGGAATAATAGATATGGTATACTTCCTTCAAACAAAAGACATATGATGTTGAACACCCTACATTGCTCATAGGGTCAAACATGCTATCCTACTGTAACAATTGTGGTTACATAGGATTATAACATATGTGACAAAACTTGAATACGTTTACATGCCTAGGTCTTAGGTTGCGGTGGAAGCCTCACAATATCTAGGTAATAGGACTTGTAACAAGGAGGATAGTACAAACATTGAACAGAAAAAGATAGAAATTTATTATGTGTCTACGTTGAGAAATGACACTCACAATTAAAGAGGAAGACCCTAAGACCCTAAGACCCTAAGACCCTATGCCTATCATAAAATTATTTAATGTCACGAGTGTCCCACTAAACAAGATTAATATGTTCAAAGCACAACTTAGGCATTATAGAAACCTAGTAGACCAACAAATTGTCTACATCCTCTCAACACATTATGCAAGAATTACTTCCTTGGTTCCAAAAGGAGGCCATATGACTTGGTTGTGGTCGTGGCAATAATACCTAATGGCCCAAAGAATAATGGGAAGGCAAGTGTACATTTGTTATCTATTTTAGCATTTGAGGTTGGAGTGGGTTTAGTTACATGAACACAACACATATCTCAAAACTTAGAATGACACAAAGGCACTTAAACACTAGTGTTAAGACTTGAGAGGATTAGTAAACAAAAGTCTCATAAAAGAAAAAATATCTCTAAACATACCACTTCCAAACTTGATACCCAATGCTAGCTATGGTGATTTTCCTCCAAAAGATGGCAAAACCCAACCAGACACAAAACTACCACCCCACTTAGTGGGTTATCCAAATCCTCTATCCAAAATATGCAATAAATGACCCCTTGTTTGAAACAAAAGCCAATGATCTCCTTTTATATCACCCCTCATTGTAGAAGGTCCACACAAATGTGGGACATGTTGAAATGGACTCTACCCATTGCAATCAACAAATATCCTTGAACCACCAAAGTTAATGTAGATTGCTGCAACAAGTCGTTCAACTTAAGCCGATCAAAAGAGTGGCCGGCATGAGGAGGTCAATTACGTCGGCTCTTCGGCCGAAATATTGTTGAGCGACCCGAACATACTATCCATTGAGAACCCAGTCAAATCAGAAATTTTGCTTACGACAGAGGAATCGCGCACATGGTTCTTGGATTCGGGTGCATCCTTTCATGTGACCCCTCATCGATCCCAATTTCGGCAATACTCGGCCCGACATTCCGACTCAGTCTGAGTTGGAAATTCACAACACTGTGCAATTATTGGAATTGGCACAATAGAGCTCAACCTTCCAGGTAGCTCTACATTGGTACTACACAATGTCTGACACGTACCTGAGCTCTCAAGAGCTTTGATCTCAGTCAAAAAACTAGACGAAGACGGTATCCGTGTCGGCTTCTCATTAGGAGGGTGGACACTTCACAGGGGGAACCTCCTACTTGCTCGAGGATTGAAAGTACACTTGTGGTACCCGTTATATGTCACACTCAGAGAGGGTGACCTATTTTTGGTTGGCTTTACCGTGTCATCACTTTAGCATGGATGACTCAAACACCTTAGCAAGGACGACATCATACATTTATCTAGAGCCAAATACATCCCTAAACTCTCCTTCTCTGATCATCAATTCTGCGAGCATTGTCAGTACTGCAAACAGATAGCCACATCACATCCGACATCAGCACCGAGAGAATCGAGTCCCCTCGATTTGGTTCCCAAAGATGTTTGTGGCCCCAAGCCACATCAGTCTCTTGACGGTGCCTTGTATTTCGTCACCTTTATTGATGAATCGACTTGGAAGGTGTGGGCTTACCAAATTAAAACTAAAGATCGAGTGTTCTCGATTTTCTCCGATGGGCTCGCTATGGTCGAGAATCAGTCCGACTGAAAACTGAAATGCTTTCAAACCGATAATGGAGGAGGGTTTAAATATGAAGAATTCATCAGATTTTGCCGACAACGCGGCATACGACATGAATATACAACACCTCATAGTCCAGAGCAGAACGGAATTGCCGAACGGATGAATCGGACAATTCAAGAAAGGATAGTTTCCATGCTCCAACACTTCGGACTATCAATACACATAATCAATATGTCGCCTAGTAGGTCTCTAGGACTTCGGATACCTTAGGAACTATGGAACGGCAGCAAGCCGAATTACGACAAGCTGAGAATTTTCGGGTGTGAGGCATACCCCCTCATACTGAAATACGATCGCAACAGCAAGCTTGCGCCAAGGTCCAAGAAATGCATTTTCCTCAGTTACGGACCAGATGGTGAAATCGGCTACCGACTCTAGGACCCCGAGTACAGACAGATTGTCCGAAGTTCGGACGTAGTGTTCAATGAGTCAGCCATGCATCAATCGGCCGAAAAGCCTATCAAAGTTCGAAGGGTAATTTTTTCGGATGTGCCAACCCTTCACGAAAGCCCAACACACAACATAAGATCGGCTTCACAGGTAGCCAACACCTCTACTATTGACTCGGCACAATCGAATGTTTTGGCTTCTGACCATCCGACTTCGACACCCTATGAGACTAGTCCAATCATACCTCGAAGATCCGAGAGACTATCGCAACCCCCGGATAGATACTCTCCTGGAATCTTCTTTACAGACGTCAGAGAACCGATGTGATACGAAGAAGCATCGGCATCTGCCGATTTGGCCACCTAGCATCTGGCAATGGAGTCTGAGATAAATTCCATTCGCATAAACCAAACTTGGGACTTGGTCGAACTACCGAAAAATCGGCGTGCTCTTCCGTCGTCGCGGTATTCCACGGGTACGTGTAGGATCTTAGGCAGGACCGCAGGGGTCTTGGACTAGGGAGATGGTTGGTGGAGTCCTTAAGCTTTGTACGCATCGGTTCAGAATCGGCTTCCGGCTCCAACGAATGTAGGGTTTCATAAAAGACGGTTCACCACGAATATGGACCCAACTCAAATATGTTACAAGGGAGATAGATATACACTAACATGAATATATATTACAAGAGTCTTACAACAAGACGATTACATGCCCCGAATCCGGTGGCTATTACAAACAATCGGCTAATACATCAAGATAAGAATAGGGGACCCGTGAAGGCGAGTCAAGTGGGCCGCCGGGACCGCGACGTCCATTGTTGGTCACGCCCTGAAGACGATGGAGTGTTCCCGTGCCACTTTGCCCTTCCTTCTCGAACCGGCCGCCATGCAAAACGCTCTCCATCGAGGAGAGGAAACCGAACCTCCAAGTGCCGCCACCGGAATGCCGAAGAGCTGCTGTCGTAGAAACCCCAAACCAAAACACTAACTCGACCAAGAAGAAGGTAGACCCAAAACCGCAAGCTTATGAAACCTAGATCACATAAAGAAACCCGAAACCCTAAATCCCCTATAATCTCTCACAAGATGAAGAACGAGACGAAGTACTAACCCTCCACTCAAGAAGAAGGAATCAAACCCATAAGACAAGAAGAAGAAGACCCAAAATGAAACCCTAAACGAAATAGGGTGAAAAGACCAAAGTAGAAACCCTAAGGGAACAAGAATAAGATGAAGAGGAAGCACACTACCAAACCCTAGACCTAAGTGGTATACCCTCCTAACTCAAAATGGGCAACCCCTTTACAAGGGTTCCTCCCTTCCTTTTATAGCCCAAGGAGGAATCTAGACGTTACAATGTGGGGTCAATACTCCCCCTTATTCTATACACTGTTTTCCTACTTTACATGTGCACATGTTGCACACCACCGACTTGCCCTTTCCACCCCGGTTTCATACCGTAGCCGGAAATCTTCACGACACCGTTGTCGCGTTATTACGCGTGTGCGTGTAGAACGAGGCGGGACCGCGGGGGTCTTTGTCCGAGGGACGAGAGAGGGAGGGGAGCAAGAAAGACAATGGCCATGCTGGCGATGGCCATGCTTCGCACACACACAAATACATTGAAACCGCAATTGATTGAAACAAGATGAATGTGTGTATGTGTATGTATATATATCAGATAAAAGGGGTTACAACCGGCGGGCTGGTGAGCGATGAGCTCTGACGCCTACATGTACACACGCACACATACGTGAGATGGAGACTCGGTCGGAAGCACTCGGGCGTTTCGTGGAGTAGAGTCAGCCTCCCGAAAACCTGCATAGAGCAAATACAGAGAAAGACAGAGAAGAAGAGCTCGGTCCCATCCCGACAACACTTCATCCTCAACAAAAGAGATCCCCTTTTCGATTCCTCTTCCTCTCTTTTATAGCCCAAGGAGGGAGGCCGTCATGACTCATTACATCATCTTTAGTCTCTGTCCTTTTGGACAGAGATATGCCTCGATTTTTTACTTAACAAATGCGTGTTACCTAGGATATTCACATCTGCCGACTTGTACCTAAATATATATATTACAACAAAACTTGTGCCTACGTATAAGGGCCACTTTGCGCACATTTTTCTCTGATTCCGCCAAGGGACGGTTTTCTCCACGACATCCGCCCCCACCTAACCATGCATCCACCGGTATGCGCCAAAATAGACTATTGCCGGAGAAGACCGGCCCGCGCTTACCCTTCGTCCTCCGAATCGCCATTCCCTCAGAAACGGTCGTCCTCACTATCCAAGTCGCTCGGGTCCGGTTCATCCTTGTGCCGCTTTTTGAACACTTTGACCCTTTTTCCCCCCACCGGTACCGCCATCCTCGTCCCGTCAAGCTCCGCGAGATGGTAGGTCCCGTTGTCGTTGGCGCTTGTCACCATGTAAGGCCCGAACCACCTCCTTGTGAACTTTCGCATCGCCTTGTGCTGGTTGTCGAGGCTGCTGTCATAAACTAGAACCCAGTCGCCTTCCTCGATTTTCTTCGGCCTTAGTTGGTGAGTCCGGTCAAATCGTCCCTTGTTCTTTACCCTTGCGACCCGTAGCTTTTCCGCGGCTCACTCCACATCCTCTGGTCTTCGCTCGAGCTGCCGGGTCCGCGCCACTAATAGCTCCTCCCAGATCATCTCGTCTCTCCAGTCCACTGTGGCCCATGAGGAGATTGTTCGCTCCATTGGCATGACCGGCTTCTATCCGTACATCAGCTCCGCCGCATGAACCCGGTTACCGAATTGTGTGTAGTTCGGTCGGCCCACAACGCATAGGGTAAGAGCCACGGCCAGTTCCCGACTTGGCCTCCACATGCCCGCACTAACGCTTTGACGATTGGCCTGTGTCCGTGTTCCACCTTCCCATTCGCCTCCGGATTGTATGTCGTGGTGAGCGAGAGTTTAACCCCTAGTCGGTCAAACAGGTCTTCAGCCTCTTGTCCATCCAGTTCTCCGCGGTCGGCTACGATCTTTCCTATGCACCTATACCAGCATACCACTTCTTCGATCAGAAATCGGCACACGGTCGCGGTCGTTTTGTTCGGCAACGCTCGGACTTCCACCTGGTTTGTCAAGTCCTCTCGAGCCAGCACCAGATATCGCATCTGCCCTACCCCCATTGGCATCGTCACCAGATCCACCATCCACTTGAAGTGGACGGTCGGAGGGTAGGTCAGGTGAAGCTCGTCTCGATGTCGGACTATGGAGTGCATCTGACAGCTTTTGCAAGTCGTCACGAACCGATGCACGTCTCGGTATAGTCCTGGCCACCAGTACTTCTCCTTCATCTTCTCGAATGTGGCCCACATCCTGCGGTGTCCGGCCCAGGGACTCTCGTGGTACGTCGTCAACAGTTCCACCTGTTCCTCTTTCTTCGCCACAACCCGAAGCGGGATGCCATTTTTTCGGGTGCTTCCATATGCACCAATCCCGTAGGAAGAATCGGTACGCTTTCTTCCGAACCCGGTTGGTCTCTTCCTTCATCCACGCCACGTCCGGTGTCATTGTCTTCAGGAACCCGCCGATCCGGAGCCACTCCCCGTCATACTTGCTCTCGTTGAACTTGTTAAACGCTGGGGTGCTCCCCTTCCTTGTCGTTACGTATGCCGTCTCGAAGAAGTCCACGCCGACTTCTTCCTTCTACTATGGGAAGTCGAGGCACTTCGAGAAGAATTGTCGGCATTTCCAGAAAGAGAAAGGAACTGACAGTGCTGATTCGAAGAAGGGTTTTTGGACCGGACTAGTTTGGACCAGAAAGGGCCGGATCGGAAGGGAACATCGGCAATCACGACAAGTGAAGAAGAACTTATGCTCATTACTGAAGAGAATGAGTTAAACCTTGTTAGTGATGAGACAACGTGGGTTGTCGATTCTGGAGCGTCGTTCCACCTGACACCGGACCGATGATGCTTCTCATCCTACACAACTAGAGATCACGGTTGTGTCCGGATGGGGAATGAAGGGACATACTGAATTATCGGCATAGAAGATATGTGTTGTTGACAACATCAACCGGATGCAAGTTGTTGTTGAAGGATGTTCGACACATTCCGGAGGTTCGACTGAACCTGATATCAATTAGTTGGCTAGATGATGAAAGCTACACAGGTAGCATCCAGAACGGAGTCATGAAGTTTAGCAAAGCAAGCCTAATAGTGGCTCGAGCCTGGAAGGTCAACACATTGTACTTGATGCATGATCGGATATGTTGGGAAGAAGTGAACATAACATCTGACACTGTCGGTGAGTTGTGCCACAAGAGGTTGTGTCACATGAGTGAGAAGGGGATGAAGAGGCTTGCCGAAGACAACCTCATTCCAGGGAAGGACATGCAACTTGAGAAGTGCACCGATTGCTTGGCCGTCAAGCAAAACCGAACCTCCTTCCGGTCAAGACCACCGATGAGACAGAATGCACCACTAGAGCTGGTGCATACTGATGTGTGTCAAGTGGACACGAAGTCACATGCCGGATTGCAGTACTTTGTGACGTTCATAGATGACCACAACCGGGAGCTATGGGTCTCACCATTGAAGACGAAGGATCAAGTGTTATCCGTGTTCAAGGAGATCCACGTGAGAGTGGAAAGAGAAACCGGCCAAAAGTTGAAGGCAGTTCGAGCAGATAACGAAGGAGAATACCAAGGGCAGTTCGAGGAGTATTGCCGGTCGAAGGGAATCCGGCTCGAATTTACCATGCCGAAGACGCCGGAACTAAACGGGCTAGCCGAAAGGATGAACCGGACCATAATGGAGAGAGTCCAAAGCATGCTCCCACATGCCAAGTTCCCCAAGATGTTTGGGGCTGAGGCGCTGACGACGACCTATGTGATAAACAAATCACCCTCAGTACCCTTGGGAGGAGACTTACCTCAAAAAGTATGGACCGGTAAAGATGTATCTTACCGGCATCTGAAGGTGTTCGGGTGTTTCGCATACGTGCATGTGGCGAAGGACAAGAGAGTAAAGTTGGATCCGAAGTCCCGACCATGAATATTCCTTGGATACAATGATTATGAGTTCGGTTACCGGGTGTGGGATCTAGTCGACAAGAAGGTGTTCCGGAGTCGGAGAAGAAGATGATCAACTCTGGATCATCCAATGAAAACCAGTTTGAGGACATAAGGACCTACCCGGTTGAAAATCGGATGTTGGCCGGCAACTGGAGGACATTCGACGAACCTACCAGATACGGACAAGAAACCGAACCGACCGAAAAGAAGAAGAAGAAGAAGAAGAAGACACCAGAACTGGACAAGATCCCGAATCGGATTCGGATTCGGACCAGACGGAGGAACTGGTAGTCAAAAACCAAGGACGGAGATATCCTCTCCGAGAGAGAAGAGCCCCCCGGAGATTCCCGGATGCAGAGCATGTGTTGCTAACCGATGAGGGGGAGCCGAAAAGCTTCGAAGAAGCAAAGAGAGACACCCACAGTGACAGGAATACACGCTCCCGATGAACAGCGCTCGGCCACAACCGAGCCTAGAATCAAACACAGTAAACGGGTAATGAACGCACGACACCGTGAAGAGAAGAGTACACAGGATGTTAACGTGGAAAACCCAAACTAGGGAAAAACCACGGCAGCCCACAGACTGCAAACTATCACTATATCATAATGTACAATAGAGAAGCAACAAGGCAACGACCTCGAGCTTGCTATCTTCGCCACAGGCGGCGGTTACAACAGAGGCAATGACCTCTTCCTCTCTCTCTCTCTCTCTCTCTCTCTCTCTCTGTACACAGTTACGCGCTCTAATCTTGCGCCAACAAGAATGACAACAACATTATCATACTAAGTTTTCCCTAAGTCATATTTATACTAATATGACTTTTCAGCTATTTACAAATATAGCCCCGATGGACTCTCAGAAAACATATTTACAACTATGTCCCTTCATCCGGTGAGCAGTCCTCACCAGGCCTGCATCATCCGGTGCTTGTCGGGCACTCATCATCCAGTTCTCACCGGGTCTTCCATTTCCGGGTACTCCTCATTCGGTTCTCACCGGGTCTTCCGTTGTCGTGTACTCCTCATCCGGTTCTCACCGGGTCTTCCGTTGCCGAGTACTCCTCATCCAGTTCTCACCGGGTCTTCCGTTGCCGGGTACTCCACATCCGGTTTTGGCCTCGGCCGAGTTTGCTCATCAACATTGTTCTTCTCACTTCCCATCCGGAGGGACCTGTTTCCTAACACACAACCACAAGTGGTTGAGTGCCATGCAGGATGAGATGGATTCCATGCATGAGAACCACACGTATGAACTGACGGAGTTGCCGAAAGGGAAGAGAGCACTCCGGAACAAGTGGGCGACAAGCTGAAACTGGGAGATGCCGGAAATCCACCAAGGTATAAGGCCTGAATCATGGTGAAGGGCTTCCAACAGAAGAAAGGAGTGGATTTCGAAGAGATCTTTGCCTCGGTAGTAAAGACGACATCCATCCGGACGGTATTGAGCATATCGGCAAGCATGGACCTCGAGGTAGAGCAACTAGACGCCAAGACAACATTCCTACATGGCGACCTCGAAGAAGAGTTCTACATGCTTCAACCGGAAGGATTTGAGAAGATAGGGAAGGAGCACCTGGTGTGCTGACTGAAGAAGAGCTTATACGGACTGAAGCAAGCTCCCCGACAATGGTACTGGAAGTTCGACTCCTTCATGACCGACCAAGGGTACCACAGGATGCATGCCGATCACTACGTGTTTGTGAAGAAATTTGATGGAGGAGATTTCTTGATACTCCTCCAATATGTGGATGATATGCTTATTGTCGGATGAGACCAAGGCAAGATTCGGATGCTGAAGAAGGCTCTGAGCCGGACCTTCTCAATGAAAGACTTGGGTCCGGCAAGACAGATATTGGGAATGCACATCATCCGAAACCGGTCGAAGAAGCTGTTGTGGTTGTCACATGAGAAGTATGTGACAAAGGTGCTTCAACGGTTCAACATGTCGGAGGCAAAGCCGGTCGGATCGACACTTCCGACAAACTATAAGTTATCCAGAAAACAAAGTCTGAGGACAAAGGCGGAGAAGACGGATATGATGAAGATATCATATGCCTCAACCGTCGGAAGCTTGATGTATGCAATGGTATATACCCAACCGGATATCGGATATGAAGTCGGAGTGGTGAGCCGGTTCATGAGAAATCTCGGAAAAGAGCACTAGAACGCGGTCAAGTGGATACTCTGGTATCTGAAAGGCACCTCGAGTATGTGCCTCCGGTTTGGCTCCAATAATCCCCAACTTGAAGGATTCACGTATTCGGATATGTCGGCAGATGCGGATACCAGCCAATCTACATCTGGATATGTCATGACTTATGCAGGGGGAGTTGTTTTGTGGCAGTCGAGGCTGCAGAAGATGGTTGCGTTGTCAACCACGGAGGTGGAGTACATGGTAGTTGTAGAAGCCGACAAGGAGATAATCTGGATGAAGGACTTCATTGGAGAGCTAGGAATCCAACAGGAGGAATACCGGCTCTACTGTGACAGTCAAAGTGCCATCCTCCTTGCAAAGAATGCGGCCTACCATTCCCGAAGGAAACATATCCAACGAAGGTACCATTGGATCCGGGAGAGAGTAGAAGATCAAGAGTTCGTGCTAACGAAGATCCACACGGAGGAGAACGGGTCGGACATGTTGACCAAGGTGTTGACAACCGACAAGTTGGACGCGTGCTGAAAGCGGATTGAGCTGGCGAGACATCCCATGCTAGAGTGAAGGGGGAGATTGTTGGGAAATCGGTCCCTCCGGATGGGATCCGGTTATGAATGAAGAAGACCCGGTGAGGATTGGAAGAGATCCGGAAACCGGATCGGATGGACCCGGTGAGAACCAGAAGAGAAGACATATTTGTAAATATGTTTTGAGTAAGCCTATTGAGGCTATATTTGTAAATAGCCCTAAGTTGATATAAGTATAAATATGACTTAGGGCAATCACTTAGATATGTTGTTGTCATATTGTTGTATGTGTATTATTGTTGTATAGAGAGTAACAGATAGAGTGAGAGAGGAGATACAGAGCGGAACTCTGTTGTAACCACCGCTTGGCGAAGAAACAGAGCTCGAGGTTGTTGCCTCCGAGTCTCTAATTGTACCTTTCTCTTATAGTGATAGTTTGGAGTTTGTGAGCTCCCGTGGTTTTTCCCTATTAGGGTTTTCCACGTAAACATCCTGTGTACTCTCTTTTGGTGTACAAGTATTCCTCTCTACTTCCCATTTCTGTGTTTCATTCTCATCAAAGTGATTCAAGGCTCGGTTGTGACCGAGCAATATCCCGCGGTATTCTTCACAGCTTCCACATTTCGATAAGTCGAACCTGACTCGGCTCCAGTTGTCTATAGTGACAGTCAGGGCGTTGTCGCTCTGTCAAAAAAATATGGTTCATCACAACACCTCAAAGCACATCGACATTCAATATCACTTTGTTCAGGACTATGTAATTTCAGGGAAAATCGGCCTCGAGAAGATATCTACATCTGATAATGTCGCAGATGGGATAACCAAGTGTCCTTCCGCAGATGGGAGTAACGAAGAATCAGTCTGGTTAAGTCGGACACTTAGGATGTTTTCGAACTATTCACTTCGACAGTTCTGTTACCAGTTACGAACACAGTCCACCCTCAGTCCTTCGGGGTAGCTTACAAGGTGATCGTGGTGCAAGGGAATAGGGATGCGTAGTGCGTGATTTGTAAGGCGTACGAGGTTCACCAGATTGTGTTGTGACGTGGCTCACCTAGAAGCGTAGCGTTGCGCAGACAAAAGATAACGTGAAAGTGAGGAAGGAATCGTTGGGATTATGGACGGAAGAGATGAAAGAGTAGAGATGGAGTGAATAGAGATCAATAAGATATGACAAGATAGGATTTTTAAGGAATATAAGATATGACAAGATAAGATATAAAATAATATTTGAGAAAATATATGAAATTTATAATCATTTTCATGAAAGAGTTACAAAATGGTTGCAAGTGTCGTTGAACCTTCAATTCTTGTCTTGCAAGGTAACCACCTTCCTCTTTCTTAATAGTAGACCATAGTCTTCCCTTCAATCTCTCGACAAGTATAAGACTCGAACCACCGCCCTTCCGTTGCGAGTTGAGGACCACAACCACCAAGCTAGTTCTTCTCTCTAGATCAAATATAATATATCATTATCTAGATCCAATATAATCCTCTCAATCTTATTTCTTAGGTTCTTTTGTCTATACTTCCTTCTCCTTTTATAGGGAAGAGATGGTTCTACATGTGGGGCATGTGGCGCACATGCAGAGAGGCTCTTGCATGTGTGCTATATGGTGCACATGTACCACGTTTGATGGTTTAAACCATATAATACTACTTCAAATAAAAACAAGACACATGTTTATATACATTATAAGTATAGGCTAAATGGTAAGGTTTGAACGCCATAAGGTTGAGGTTGTTGGTTCAAGTTCTCTTGTGCCCATGTAATTTGCTATATGGTGTGCATGTATTATATTACATGGTTTAGACTATAAAATACTACTTCAAATCATATATTATTTTGTAAATTATCAGTATAGGCTAAATGGTAACCTTTGAGTGTCATAAGGTAGGGTTTATTAGTTCAAGTCCTCTCTTGTCCATGTAATATAATAGATGTATATATTTTTGTCTCTACATATAATGTATAACATTATCATAGTATGTTATTAACATTATAAAGGTTTATTTTATTTTCATTACGTATTTATCTTATTGTAGACTTTTAATGTGAAGCTTTCATACTTCACGACAACGGGCAGAGCTGAAAGACATGCAGCTTGAGAAGTGCACCAACTACTTGGCTTGCAAGCAAAACCAAACCTCGTTTTGGTCGAGACCACCAATGAGACGGAATGCACCACTAGAACTTGTGCATACCGATGTATGCCAAGTGGATACGAAGTCACATGCCGGATCGTAGTACTTCGTGTCGTTCATAAACGACCACAACATGAAGTTGTGAGTCTCGCCACTGAAGATGAAGGACCAGGTATTATCCGTCGTCAAGGATTTCCATGCGAGGGTGGAAGGGAAACCGGTCGGAAGCTGAAGGTGGTTCAAGCGGACAACGGAGGTAAATAACGAGGGCAATTTGAGGAGTATTGTCGGTCGAGGGGAATCCACCTCGAATTCACCGTGCCAAAGACACCGGATCTAAATGGATTGGCCGAACGGATGAACCGGACTGTGATAGAGAGAATCTAGAGCATTTTGGCACATGCTAAGTTGTCCAATACATTTTGGGCTGAGGCGTTGATGACGGTGACGTATGTGATTAACAGATCACCCTAAACACCCTTGGACGGAGACACACCACAAAGAGTATGGATTGGTAAAGACATGTCTTACCGGGATTTGAAGGTGTTTGGTTGTCTCACCTACATGCATGTTGCAAAGGACAAGAGAGCAATGTTGGATCCAAAGTCCCGGCCATGCATATTTCTTGGATACGACGATGATGAGTTCAGCTACCAGGTATGGGACTTGGTTGACAATAAGGTCTTCTGGAGTCGAGGCATAGTCTTCATGGAAGACAAGAACATTGTCGATTGGGAGTCAGAGAAGAAGATAATGGACTCCGGGTTGACGAACAAAGATCGATTAGAAGATTCAAGGACCCATCCGGTCGGAAGTCGGATGACACTCGAAGGACTGGCCGGATTCGGACAAGAAACCGAATCGACCGAAGAAGAAGACGAATTAGACACCGGAACCGGACAAGACCCTGAATCAGATTCGGATGAAGAACAAACGGAGGAACCATGGCCGAAGGCCAAGGAAGAAGATATCCTCTCAAGGAGAGAAGAGCCCCCAGAGATTTCCGGATATAGAGCAGGTGTTGCTGACTTACGAGGGGGAGCCTGAATGCTTCGAAGAAGCAAAGAGAGACACCCATAGCCACAAGTGGTTAAGTGTCATGCAAGACGAGATGGATTCCCTGCATGAGAACCACACATACGAATTGACGGAACTGCCGAAAGGGAAGAGAGCACTCCAAAACAAGTGGTTGTATAAGTTGAAACCAGGAGACGCCGAAAATCCACCTAGGTACAAAGCCTATAGTGTGGTGAAGGGCTTCAAGCAAAAGAAAGGAGTGGATTTTGATGAGATCTTTGCTCCGGTAGTGAAGATGACATCCATCCGGACGGTGTTGAGCATAACGGCAAGCATTGACCTCGAGGTAGAGCAACTAGAACTCAAGAAGGCGTTCCTACACGATGACCTCGAACAAGAGATCTACATGTCAAGAAAGGGAAGAAGCACCTGGTGTGCCGGTTGAAGAAGAGCTTATACGGACTGAAGCAAGCTCCCCGACAAGGGTACCGGAAGTTCAACTCCTTCTTGACTGACCAAGGATACCACAAGATGTAGGCCGACCACTGCGTATTTGTGAAGAAGTTCGATAGAGGAGACTTCTTGATACTCTTGCTATATGTGGATGACATGTTGATCGTCGGATCAAACTGAACCAAAATCGGGAATCTGAAGAAGGCCTTGAACCAGAATTTTCAATGAAAGATTTGGGTCTACCGAGACAGATATTGGGGATGCACATAGTCTGGGACCGGATGAAGAAGCTATTGTGGCTGTCACAGGAGAAGTATGTGACGAAGGTGCTCCAACGGTTCAGCATGACAGATGCGAAGCTGCTCGGGTCGACACTTCCGACAAACAGCAAGTTGTCCGGGAAGCAAAGTCTGAAGACAAAGACAGAGAAGTGGGAGATGATGAAGGTATCATATGTCTCTGTTATTGGTTTTAGGGTCTATCCTATCTACCTAGATCTATCCTTATCTAATGCTTACTTTAGTACGTCTCTAATATTTGGTATCTGAGCCTTTGTACTAATGTTTCTTTTTTTCCCTATTTCTGGCAATCCAACCGTTCGCGAGTTCGGTCGTTCATTCTTTCTCTCCTTTCAAGGTCTCATCGTCATTGTCTCTGTTTCTTAGTCTCTATCTCTTTGTCTCTATCGTCTATCGGCCACTCGTGACAGTTGGTTGTAGTTGTTCCTCTGTCCATCACTGACACTGTCCGGTACTTCGTTTCAGTGTCAGTTGTCCGGCCTTTCCTGCCGCATTTCAGCCACTTCAGCCACTTCAGCTACTATCCGGTCACTCTGGCCACTCTCGCCCACTGTCCGGCCACTTCTCTGGCTGCAATTCGGCCACTGCCACTATCAGGCTACTGTAAGGCCAATGCCACTTTCTTTGTCCATGGCATCTGGTTGTCACCACTCCGGTCGTCGCTCCTCTGTATTTGTCCGGCCCTTCCGGCATCTCTGACGCCGGCCGTCATTCATGGTTGTTCTTAGCCGTTGTCCGGTTTCCGCTATTTTCTGTTGTCCGGTTGGCCACTGATCTGGCCGCTACCGCTCTGGTGTCGTCGTTGTTCGGCCATGTCTTTCCGTCCGACCGCTGCCCTGTTCTGGCCGCTTGTCCGACTGTTGTTTTCCTTTGTCCGGCTGCTCCGGCTATTTTTCAGCCACTATCCGGCAACTCCAACTGCTCCGACTGTTGTTCAGCTGCTCTTCAGCCATTGTCCGGCCATTCCGGCCGCTCTTCAGCTGTTATCTGGCCATTCCGACCGCTCTCCGGCCACTCCAACCTTTGTTCGGCTATTCCGACCGGTTCGGTTGCTTTTCGGCCGCTGTCGGTACTCTTTATCTGTCTTTGTCTCTTCGCAGATCCATCGTTGTCGACCTTGTCTTACTGTCTTCGTTCATCCTAGCCGTCGTCCCCAGTCATCTCCATTGTTCAGCACGAATGGCCTTGTCTTTCTAGCTGTCCGGTTGTCGTCCCAATCGTTTTCGGTCCGGCCATCATTGTTGTCGATTTCTTCGTCATTCCGATTGTCGCTATGATTATTTCTTTTTTTTGTTATCATGGCCATTTCCAACACATTGTGGTCACCATTTCTTGCACATTACCGATTTGATTTGCCACACATCATCAATTCAATTTCTCGCACATCATCGTCATCATTATCTCACATTTCGTTGTATTTGTCTCTACCACGTATTAGTCTTCTTCGACTTCGTCTCGAAAGGGGGGTCGCCTTAGTGGTCGCCAAATAGTGTTGTACGTTTTAGGGTTAGGGTTAATGGTAATGATGATTATCGATGACGAAGATAGAAATGGTGGAATAGTGAAGATGGACATGGTGATGGAGAGTATGATGGTGAGAGAGATCATGTAGAGAAGCATTGTGGGGTGGGGGGTGGTGCCTAGAATGGCTCCACCCCCCTCCCATGGGGATTCAACGTTAAAGGGGAGAGAGAGAGAGAGAGAGAGATGACAAAGAGAGACGGGAAGATAAAGAAGCAAATGAAACAACGTGGACAGAAAGGAAAACGAGGGAAAAAGAAAGAAGAATAGAAACGAACAAGAAGAAAGAAAAAGTAAACCTGGCAGCGGGAAAGAAGAAAACGGAGAAGAGGAAGCAAAGAATGATATCAGAGACAGGAAAAAGAAGAAGAAGAAGAAGAGAGAACCATAGGAATTTCGAAACTACTTTCGAAAAAAAGAAAAACCTAAGGGCATTGTTGGAATTATAAAAACATGAGGGTACATGATACAATTTTCAAAATCCAAGGGCATTGTCATTGGTTTAGAAAATTTCAGGCTACAATGCTTAAATTTAAAAACTCATCCACCTAAAGAAATGGACGTGATCGACCACGGCAACTCACAAAATCAACAAAAGGAAGATACACATACACACAACATTTTGGGACCCATGACGAAGTTCGTAAGTCGACAGAACGAGAATGTTCGTGTCGCGGAAGATTTGCTGACCAACAAAGATGTTCGAGTCAAGCACTCCGATCGAGGGAGTCGATCGTTGAAAGGACCGATGGAAGTTCCGGTCGAAGAAATATCATCATCAAGGCATGTGGGATCGACATGCAAGGCACTCTCCCACGGGTGTGCCATATTGTGTTACCCCGTACAAGATGTACGGAGAGTCAATGTGATGAGCGAGGGTCAAATGTTATCATGATGATTGTTGTGTGTGTAGGGGGCATAAATGTAATTGTGAGTCGATATGTATGTGAACACATGCACATGTGTGTGCATGTGGATGGATACGAGGAGGTGTGAGTGAGTGTCCACTATGAATGCTCTAGGGGGCTTACACCCCTTTGTATCTACCCCCTCTTGTACTATTTAACTCCTTATGGGGAATGAATGAAACAAGAATAATCATTTTTCTCTCTCAACCTCTCTCTCTCTCTCTCTATCTCTCTCTCTCTCTCTTCCCTTTCCCTTATGTTGAACCCCCTTGGGAGGGGGGTGGAGCCCTTCTAGGCACCACCCCCCACCCCACAATGCTTCTCTATGCTTCTCTATATGATCTCTCTCACCATCATACTCTCCATCACCATGGACTCTATCTTCATTACCAATCATCATAATTATCACCAATAATCAATCATGATTATCATTAACCCTAACCCTAAAATCATACAACACCTTTTGGCGACCACGATGGGATTCGAACCCACGACCTTTGGATATCATGTCTCCGCCATCGGAAGCCTGATGTACGCAAAGTTGTGTACCCGGCTGGATATCATATATGTAGTCGTAGTGGTCAGCCGTTTCATGAGCAATCCGGGAAGAGAACACTGGATCGTGGTCAAGTGGATACTCTGGTACTTGAAAGGTACCTCGAGTATGTGCCTCCGATTCGGCTCAAGAAAACCCTAACTTGAAGGATTCACGGATTTGGATATGTCGATTGATGCGGATACCAGCCGGTCTACATCCGGGTATGTCATGACTTATGCAGGGGGAGTCGTATCGTGGTAGTCGAGGTTGCAAAAGTCCGTTGCACTATCGACAACAGAAGTGGACTACATGGCGGTCGTGGAAGCCGATAAAGAGGTAATCTGGATGAAGGACTTCATCAAAGAGTTAGGGATGTCATCCACCTCGCGAAGAACGTGGCCTACCACTCACCGACCAAGCACATCTAGAGGAGATATCACTGGCTCCGGGAGAAGGTGGAAGATAAAGAGTTCTTGCTGACGAATATCCATACGGAGGCGAACAGGTTGGACATGCTGAACAAGTTGTTGTTAGTTGACAAGCTAGACGTGTGTAGGAGACGGGTAGGATTGACAAGACATCCCATGCCACAGTGAAGGGGGAGCTTGTTGGGAATTTGGTCCCTCCAGATGAGAATCGGAGGAACCGAACCAGATAGATCCAGAAGGTATATGGATGGATCCGGTGTGAACTGGATCCAGGGACATATCTGTAAATATGTTTCTAGAGTGCCTATCAAGGCCATATATGTAAATATTCGTAAAGTCATATAAGTATAAATATGACTTAGGGCAATCACTTATGCAAGGGGGTTGTTGTTATCATTGTATAGAGATACAACGATATATGAGAGAGAGAGAGAGATAGATAGATAACTTGTTTTCTATTGTAATCGCCGGTTGGCGAAGGCATAAAGCTCGAGGTCGTCGCCTCTGAGTCTCGCAATTGTACCCCTTTCTCTTATAGTGATATTTGGAGTCTGTAGGCTCCCGTGGCTTTTCCCTATTAGGGTTTTCTAGGTAAACATCTTGTGTCCTCTCTCTTCTATGTAAGTGTATTAACCACCATTTCTATTTTTTGTTCTTCCATTGAGTGATTAAGACTCGGTTGTGGCCTATCACCATTCCGCACACCAACTACGTGTAATGATTGTGTTGCAACAATCATACTAACAATCACACTACATTGATTCAGCGAAGTCACTGGCATGCACTAAGGTGAACTCATTCACTAAGAGTTGAAATCATTCACAATCTATTAATCGCACGCACTAATTTCATTCACCTCAAACACAATCAAACCATTCAAAAAGAGTTTGCATTCTCGATCATTCACTAAGAACTGAAATCATTCTCGAACTAAATCATTGAAGAAGAGCTGAAGTCATTCACTTCATTCATGTGCATTATCAATCACTGTTGAGAATCAAGCTCAACCTAGCCTAGTGTGTGAACACACACCCTTGAGAGTGTATGAACACTCAAAGGTCAAAAGTCACACCACTACTCTTTACACATTAACTATGTGTCATAGAATCATATTCTATGACACATAACTAATGAGTTTCCACATTCCCCGTGACTCATGAGCTTCGGTAGTTAATGAAGAGAGAGAGAGACTATATAAAGCACTCTCCTCCTACTTTGTAATATGACGGTTATCTCCTTTGTAATATACAATCTTCTTGAGTATTTTCTATTACCTATCTTGTGTTTCTCTCTCTCTCTCTCTCTCTCTCTCTCTCTTACACACACACACACACACACAATACACATCTCTAACCTATTCCGATGCACAAGAATCACCATCATTTGTTTTCATGGTATTAGAGTGATTTGATAGCTTGGTCTAGCCCACTCGTAACCATGTGTTGTGTCTACCCCGACAATTCAAAGAAATCTGGCTCATCGCTATCGTAGTGCCGCTACATAGCTCATATTCAAGAGAGAAGAAGAAGGAAGACATCTACATCGAACACCATGAATACTCAAATGGGGACCGCTCTCCCTAGCGAGAATTTGGACCGAAACAACTTCGCATCTTGGGAGTACAAGATGCACCAATACCTTGTCGATCAAGGTTATTGGAGCTACATCAAAGGAGCACAAGAAAATCGACCCGACCCAAAGGACACTGACTACTCAACATGGGAGCAAGTGGCAAGTCGAATAATGTATTGCTTGGCGACATGTGTTCATGATCATATGCTCGGCTACATTAGAGAAGCCAAGATGCCAAAGGAAGTGTGGGAGAATCTACGAAATATTTTCGCTGCCAACACAACTGCGAGAAAGCTTCAACTTTGCCAAGAGTTGAACAACATCCAACAATAGGACATGTTCATCACAAGCTACACCTTGAAGATCAAGGAGCTTTGTGACTTGCTCGGCTCAATAAGCGTCAATGTGGATGATGATGAGATGGTGCCAATATGCCTCGGCGGTCTTGCACCACGGTTCGACGCGATGAGAACCGTTGTCCTAGCAAGGGAGAATCCTCCCTCATTATTCGATCTTCAAGCCATGTTGTTGGTTGAAGAAAACCATGTTCGAACAAGGAGCAACACCTCGGAAGGCCACATGCTCTACACACATTCGAATGGAGGAAGAGGACATAACCGAGCAAGAGGCCGATTCAGCCAAGGACAAGGCGAACGAGGTCCGACTTACGATAACAACTCCCAATTACAGCAACAAGACGGAAGCTATTGAGGAACCTTCAGAAGAAGGGGGAGTGTCAAGACTGAGAGAGAGAAAGAGAGAGAAAAAGAGATAGAGAGATAATTGAAAGAGAATTATTATATTGAAGCGTAAAATGGATTACAAAGAGTAGGCTACAAAATGGCGTTGAACCAATTTAGGTTTGGGATGGGTGGTAGATCCCTATTTATAAGTAATAGAGAACTCTCTAGAATATTCTAGGTTATCCTAGAATGTAGAGTAATCTAGAAGATCTCTAGAGTATTCTAGAAGGTTCTAGTGGTATAGAACACTCTAGAATATTCTAGGTCATTCTAGAATGTAGAGTAATATAGAATATTCCTATGATATTAGATTTCATATTCTAGAGACTATACATATAAGAATATTAATACAATGGTTAAGGATTTGACATGTGTACAACAGGGTCGTGGGTTCAAATCCTTTCGAGTCATAATGTGAGTGTCATGATCCTTTCGATGCATAATGTGACTGTTATCATGACACTATCCCCCTTCTTCGACGACACGTCTCACGGGTCGTAGGGTTTGTATTAGGACCTGGTTTACAAGGATATTGGCGATGAAATGCATTGACGAGTTCTGCAGCATTGGAAAGATTTGTGGCAGGTTCCCAAGTTCGATCATTGGGGGTATAGCCTAGCCAATCGACCAAGTAATACAACTTGTTGCGCACGATTTTAGAATCGAGAACGGCAGCAACTTCAAATTCAGGCCCGTCCAAGAACTCGATGGTGGGGGTGTCGTAAGACGGCCCGGAATTGAACTTGTAGTATAAGGTTCCAAAAGGGATACATGAAACACCGGATGAAGATGCATGTGCGGAGGGAGGTCAAGACGAAATGCAACATCACTTATCTTACCAGTGATCATGTAAGGGCCAAAACGTTGGTAATCCAATTTACTGCAAGGTCGAGTGGTCTTGATGTTGTGTTGGAGAAGCCATACATGATCCCCAATGCGGAACTTTTTTGAGGAGTCTAGACGATGACGATCGGCAAGCCTCTTGTGTGTAAATTGAGCATCGTGCAAATTGTGGAGAATGTTAGCTTGAATTTCTTGGAGGCGACTAAGACGATCCTCGGCAGCAGGGTTGGTAGGAACTTCTGGATGCGCATTCATCGTCCATCGAGGATGACAGCCCGTATTTGCGAAAAATGGGGAATATCCTGTAGAAGAATGGGTTGAGTTGTTGTAAGCGAATTCCGCCAAGTGCAAAAATGCAACCCAATCATCTTGTTGATAGTTGATGAAACAACGAAGATATTGTTCCAATGTCTGGTTGGTACGCTCTGTTTGGCCATTTGTTTCAGGATGATAGCCCTGTTGGGATTTCGGTCCCTCCGGATGGGATGTCCGGAGATGAATGACGGCAAGCCCGGTTGCGGTTACGGTGCCGGATGATGAAGACCCCGGCTACGGAGCCGGATGATGAAGACCCCGGCTACGGTGCCGGATGATGAAGACCCCGGCTACGGAGCCGGATGATGAATACCCCGGCTACGGAGCCGGATGCTGAAGACCCCGGTTACGGAGCCGGATGACGAATGTACCCGGAGGGAGATCCGGATGCGGGGACATATTTGTGAATATGTTTGCCAAGAGCCCTTGAGGCTATATTTGTAAATAGCCCGAAAGTCATATGTGTATAAATATGACTTAGGGCAAACAGTTTATGTTGCTGCTTATTTTTCTGTTTTTCCACTCAAGGGGAGTGAAGAGAGAGTAGCCGTGAGAGAGAGAGAGAGATAGAGCGTGAGAGACGAAGAGGTAGACGCCTCTGTGTATTTCCGCCGCCTGTGGCGAGGACAGCGAGCTCAAGGTCGTCGCCTTGCAGCTCGCCATTGTATACTTCTCTGTATAGTGTTTGGTTTGGAGTCTTGTACTCCCGTGGTTTTTCCCGTCTAGGGTTTTCCACGTAAAACATCCAGTGTACCCTTCTCTCTATTGTTTTCGTGCATTGTTGTATTTCCCGTTTTCTGTGAATCGATCCAGTTCCTCGGTTGTGGCCGAGCACGGAATTTCGACAAAGTGGTATCAGAGCGACGGTAACACAGAAAATGGAAGGCGGCAGCAGCGGGCAGCCGGGGATGATGGTGCTGAATGCGCAGAACTACGTCGACTGGAAGATAAAGATGGAGGATCTGCTCATTGTTCGGGACCTGTATGAACCGATCGACAGGTCGGAAATACCCAAGGGGGTACTTGAGACGGAGTGGAGGCTTCTGAACCGGAAAGCCGTTGCAACCATTCGGCAATACGTCGACGTGAGCGTTCTACAACACGTGGCGAACGACACCAACGCATATGAGATGTGGAGGAAGCTGTCGGGCCTCTACGAGAGGAAGAATGCGTTGAACCGAACCTCCCTGATGAGAAAGATAGTGAACCTCAAGTATCGGGACGGCGAGAGTATGGTGGAACACGTAAGCACGTTCATGGGATTCGTGAACCAGCTTGCGGCGATCAAGTTCCCGTTGGAGGATGCAATGCAAGCCATCATTCTGATGTGTACATTGCCGGAAAGCTGGGAGAACTTGGTGGTGACTCTCAGCACCTCCTGCACCGAAGATAACTTGTCTCTACAAACGGTAAAGACAAGCATTTTGAACGAAGAAGCGCGTCGGAGAGATAAAGAACCGGCCTCCGACTCGAAGGCGCTGCTTACCGAATCGGATCGGGGAAGACAATGGAACCGGAGTCCGCAAAGACGGGAGAAGTCGGGGACCCGGTCGCAGTCAAGAGGAAGGCCCACATGCTTCCACTGTGGGAAGCCGGGGCACTTCCGGAAGAATTGTCGGCATTACCGAAAGGACAACGGAGCCGACGACACCGATTCGAAGAAGTCACCGGAGAGAAACGGTGCATACCGGGGAGCCACGGACCGGAGAGGTCCGGATCGGCGAGGGCAGGACCGGAAAGGAACGACGGCACTCGCGGCAAGTGAAGAAGAGATAATGCTCATTACCGAAGAGAGGGAGCTGAACCTTGCCGGTGTAGAGATGACCTGGGTGGTCGATTCCGGAGCGTCGTTCCACCTGACCCCGGAGAAGAAATACTTCTCATCCTACACAGCCGGTGAGCATGGCTGTGTCCGGATGGGAAATGAAGGCACATGCCGGATTGCCGGCATAGGAGACGTGTGGCTGATGACATCAACCGGATGCAAGATGCTGCTGAAGGATGTGCGACACGTTCCGGAAGTCCGATTGAACCTGATCTCGGCCGGGAGGCTAGATGATGAAGGCTACACGGGTAGCATCCGGAACGGTGTCATGAAGTTCAGCAAGGGGAGCCTGATAGTGGCTCGGGCCCGGAAGGTCAACACACTGTACCTGATGAACTCCCGGCTATGTCCGTAAGAGCTGAATGTGGCAGCCGACACTGCCGGTGAGCTGTGGCACAAAAGACTGTGCCACATGAGTGAGAAGGGGATGAAGAGGCTTGCAGAAGACAACCTTATCCCAGTGAAGCATGTGCACCTGGAAAAGTGCACCGATTGCCTGGCCGGTAAGCAGAACCGAACCTCCTTCCACTCAAGGCCACCGACGAGACGTAGCGCACCATTGGAGTTGGTGCACACCGATGTGTGTCAGGTAGAAACGAAGTCACATGGCGGAGCCCAGTACTTCGTAACATTCATAGATGATCATAGCCGAAGACTGTGGACGGCACCGATGAAGACAAAGGACCAAGTGTTGTCCGTCTTCAAAGAACTCCACGCGAGAGTGGAAAGAGAATCCGGCAAGAAGCTGAAAGCGATACGAGCGGATAACGGAGGGGAATACCGGGGGCAGTTCCAGGAGTACTGTCGCTCGAAGGGGATCCGGCTCGAGTTTACTGTGCCGAAGACGCCGGAACTGAACGGGCTGGCCGAGAGGATGAACCGGACCATAATGGAGAGGGTCTGGAGTATGTTGGCGCATGCGAAATTACCCAAGGGGTTTTGGGCTGAGGCAATGTCGACGGCGACGTATGTGATAAATAGATCACCCTCAGTACCTTTGGACGGAGACACGCCGCAGAAAGTGTGGACCGGTAAGGAAGTGTCCTACCGGCATCTGAAGGTGTTCGGGTGTCTCGCATACGTGCATGTGGCAAAGGACCGGAGAGGAAAGCTAGATCCAAAGACCCGGCCATGCATATTCCTCGGTTACGGCGACGACGAGTTCGGCTACCGAGTATGGGACCCGGTCGACAAGAAGATATTCAGGAGTCGAGATATCATCTTCATGGAGAACAAGACACTCGCCGACTGGGAGTCGGAGAAGAAGATGAAGAGCTCCAAGTCGACCGGTGAGGATCAACTCTACGAGGAGCAGTCCCGACCGGCAAGGGACCGGTTAGCTCTCGAGGATCCGGCCGAAGACGGTGAAGAAACAGAACCGGCCGAAGAAGATGAAAATGATACCGGAACCGGCCCCGATCCCGAAATGGATTCGGATGAAGAAGAATCGGAAGAACCGGTTACCGAAGCTCCGGAACGGAGATATCCTCTAAGAGAGAGAAGGGCCCCCCGGAGATTTCCGGAACCAGAGCACGTGCTGCTAACCGACGAGGGGGAGCCGGAGAGCTTTGAAGAAGCAAAGCATGACACCCAGAGCCGCAGGTGGTTGAGTGCCATGCAGGACGAGATGGATTCCCTGCATGAGAACCACACATATGAACTTGTGGAGTTGCCGAAAGGAAAGCGGGCACTTCGAAACAAGTGGGTGTTCAAGCTGAAACCGGGAGATGCCGGAAACCCCCCGAGATACAAAGCCAGGATCGTGGTGAAGGGGTTTCAGCAGAAGAAGGGCGTCGACTTCGACGAGATATTTGCCCCGGTAGTGAAGATGACCTCCATCCGGACGGTGCTGAGCATAGCGGCAAGCATGGACCTCGAGGTAGAACAGATGGACGTGAAGACGGCATTCCTTCACGGTGACCTCGAAGAAGAGATCTACATGCAGCAACCGGAAGGATTCGAGAAGAAAGGGAAGGAGCACCTGGTATGCCGGTTGAAGAAGAGCCTTTACGGACTGAAGCAGGCTCCCCGGCAATGGTACCGGAAGTTCGACTCCTTCATGACCGACGAAGGGTACCACAAAACGCAGTCCGATCACTGCGTGTTTGTGAAGAAGTTCGAAGGAGGAGACTTTCTAATACTCCTCCTATACGTGGACGACATGTTGATCGTCGGACGGGACCAGGTCAAGATACGGATGCTGAAGAAGGCTCTTCACCGAACCTTCTCAATGAAGGACCTGGGTCCGGCGAGGCAAATACTAGGGATGCACATCATCCGGGACCGGAAGAAGAAGCAGTTGTGGCTGTCACAGGAGAAGTACGTGACAAAGGTGCTTCACCGGTTCAACATGTCGGAAGCAAGACCGGTCGGGTCAACCCTCCCGGCAAACTACAAGTTGTCCAGCAAGCAGAGCCCCAAGACAAAGGCTGAGAAGGAGGACATGATGAAAGTACCATATGCCTCTGCCGTCGGAAGCTTGATGTACGCAATGGTGTGTACAAGACCGGACATAGGATACGCAGTCGGAGTGGTGAGCCGGTACATGAGCAATCCCGGCAAAGACCACTGGAACGCGGTCAAGTGGATACTCCGATACCTGAAGGGCACGGCAAACGTGTGCCTCCGATTCGGCTCCGGTAAGCCCGAACTCGACGGCTTTACCGATTCGGATATGTCGGCTGATGAAGATACCAGTCGGTCCACATCAGGGTATGTGATGACGTATGCAGGGGGAGCTGTTTCGTGGCAGTCGAGGCTGCAGAAGACGGTTGCGTTGTCAACCACGGAGGCGGAGTACATGGCGGCTGTTGAAGCCGGCAAGGAAATAATATGGATGAAGGACTTCATTAGAGAGCTCGGTATCCGGCAAGAGGAGTACCGACTCTACTGCGACAGTCAGAGTGCCATCCACCTTGCGAAGAACGCGGCCTATCACTCCCGGACGAAGCACATCCAGCGAAGATATCACTGGATCCGGGAAAGGATAGAAGACCAGGAGTTCATGCTGACGAAGATCCACACGGAAGAGAACGGGTCAGATATGCTGACCAAAGTGCTCACACCCGACAAGCTGGAAGCGTGCCGGAAGAGGGTCGGATTGGAGAGACATCCCATGCCGAAGTGAAGGGGGAGTTTGTTGGGATTTCGGTCCCTCCGGATGGGATGTCCGGAGATGAATGACGGCAAGCCCGGTTGCGGTTACGGTGCCGGATGATGAAGACCCCGGCTACGGAGCCGGATGATGAAGACCCCGGTTACGGTGCCGGATGATGAAGACCCCGGCTACGGAGCCGGATGATGAAGACCCCGGCTACGGTGCCGGATGATGAAGACCCCGGCTACGGAGCCGGATGATGAATACCCCGGCTACGGAGCCGGATGCTGAAGACCCCGGTTACGGAGCCGGATGACGAATGTACCCGGAGGGAGATCCGGATGCGGGGACATATTTGTGAATATGTTTGCCAAGAGCCCTTGAGGCTATATTTGTAAATAGCCCGAAAGTCATATGTGTATAAATATGACTTAGGGCAAACAGTTTATGTTGCTGCTTATTTTTCTGTTTTTCCACTCAAGGGGAGTGAAGAGAGAGTAGCCGTGAGAGAGAGAGAGAGATAGAGCGCGAGAGACGAAGAGGTAGACGCCTCTGTGTATTTCCGCCGCCTGTGGCGAGGACAGCGAGCTCAAGGTCGTCGCCTTGCAGCTCGCCATTGTATACTTCTCTGTATAGTGTTTGGTTTGGAGTCTTGTACTCCCGTGGTTTTTCCCGTCTAGGGTTTTCCACGTAAAACATCCAGTGTACCCTTCTCTCTATTGTTTTCGTGCATTGTTGTATTTCCCGTTTTCTGTGAATCGATCCAGTTCCTCGGTTGTGGCCGAGCACGGAATTTCGACAAGCCCGAAGAAAGCTTAACTGAAATGTGGAGAAGTTTGAACAGGTGCTTCCAAAACTTTGAGATGAATTGTGGACCACGATCACTAATAATATCATCTGGCAGACCATGATGCTTAAATACCTCCCGCATAACGAGATCAGCCGTCTCTTGACTAGTAATCGACTTTGTACATGGCAAGAAATGTGCCATTTTGGTAAATCGATCAACCACTGTGAGAATTGCATCAAAACCTTTTGAAACTGGGAGATCAGTAATGAAGTCCAAGGATATAGACTTCCAAGGTGTTTCCGGAATGGGAAGTGGTTGTAGTAAGCCATAGGGTCGGTGACGAGGATTCTTTGATCGACAACATATATCACAACTCCGAACATACTCCTCAACAAAATGACGAAGGCGAGGCCACCAATAGCGTCGAGAAATTAATTCTAGAGTCTTGTGAACTCCAAAATGACCAGCCATTGGTGAGTCATGGCAATGTTGCAAAACTTGTAGCCGTGGGGGACCATCAGGAACATACAATAAATTTTGTCGAAATAGAAAACCATCATGCCAATAGAACTGACAATAGTCATTACGAGGATTTTTCGACTGTGAGCAAGAAGCACGATCCGGGACGATATGATCCAAAACATCCTTGGCGAAATCATCAGTGGCCATATGATCTCGAATGGAATCAAGAAGAGTGGAATTTTCAAGAGCTGTTATGGCGTTAACTACCATTAATCGTAATCGATTAGGACCCAAAAGGATTTGTTTTTGATGCTCAAAAGCAGGTTCCCCAGGACGAAGTTCCATATAAGAGCGCCGAGAAAGAGCATCTGCTTTGCCTTGTTGCATCCCAGGGCGATATATGATGATAAAGTCGAAGTGAGTCAAAAATTGCGCCCACCAGGCTTGTCACCGACTCAAGACTCGAGCATTTTGGAAATAAGTCAGGTTCTTATGATCATTGTAGACAATGATCTGCTGAGAAGAACCTTCTAGGAAATGTCGCCATTGTTGAAACGAATCCACGATTGCAAGAAGCTCTTTGTCATGGATCTCGTAGTTGATCTCTGCAGCTTCAAACTTTCGTGAATGAAAGGCGACAGGGTGTAGTTGTCCATCATCTCCAGTCTGCGAGAGGACACTCCCTAGTGCAAAATCGGATGCATCGGCTTCGAGGATGAAGCGTTTTGTTGGGTCGACATGTGCTAAGATAGGTGCTGTTGTAAATGCTCGTTTTAAGCTTTCGAATGCCTCGGATGCATCTGAACTCCATATAAATGGTTGATCTTTATGTGTGAGCCGAGTAAGCGGAAGCACAACCTTGGAATAATCTTTAATAAATTTTCGATAAAAATTTGCAAACCCGAGAAAACATTGCACATCACGCACTGAAAGGGGCGTTTGCCACTCTAAAATTGCCTGTACCTTTATGGGGTCCATAGCAATACCATTTGACGATACAACATACCCCAAAAATTCCACTTGATTCTGGCCGAAACTACACTTTTCTAATTTTGCGTAGAGACCATATTCTCAGAGTCGGCATAATACTTGACGAACATGTGCATCATGCTCCTCTTGGGTCTTTGAGTAGATTAAAATATCATCTAGGTAAACTATAGTGAAGATATCAAGAAAATCTCGAAAAATATCGTTCGCCATATGTTGGAAAACAGCAGGTGCATTCGTGAGACCAAATGGCATCACTGTATACTCAAAATGTCCATAGCGAGTGCGGAAAGCTGTCTTCCATTCATCCCCCGGGCGAATCCGAACTAGATTATATGCTCCGCGAAGGTCCAACTTCGTGAAATATTTTGCACCACTGAGACGTTCCAAAAGATTCGGGATTAATGGTAGAGCATATCTATTTCGGATAGTCACTTTGTTTAGCCCTCGATAATCCACGACCAACCGAAGAGTCCCATTCTTCTTCTTAACGAAGAAGATAGGTGCACCATCAGGGGATCTAGAATGCCGAATGAATCCGTTTGCCAGATTCTCATCAATATATTCCCGCAAAGTCTCTAGCTCTACAGGGGAGAGATTATAAATTGGGCCCCATGGAGGTTCTTTCCCTGGTTGTAAGTCAATAGGGCAGTCGTATGGCCGATGCTCTGGCAATGTATTGGCCTTCACCTTATCAAAGACATCTGAAAACTCCTTGTATTTCTCTGGTAGTTTAATATCCGCGTCACGTGAAGTGGATGATGGAGTTGCTACTATTGCGAAGACGAACATGGCCTCGTTCCCCCCTTCCTCCCGCAACTGTCGTAAAGAGATGGGCGATAACTCTGGGGATCTATTAGCACATGTAGGAGAGAGGGATGCGGGATTTGTGCTTTTTTCCCGAGTCTCCTCAATTGTTCTTTTCATCCAATCAATCTTCGGGTTATGGAGTTCAAACCAGGGGAGACCTAGAACTATTGGGTGGTCTGGACTACGAATAATATTGAAAGAGATTATGATTGCCAAATTGCCAAGAACTATCCTAATTGGCTCGGACTCCTCGACTATATCTCCTGATGCTATGGGACGTCCATCGATGACTCCTACGGCTACTGGGTTGGGAAGCTTATTCAAGAGGATGTTTTGTGACAAGGCAAATTCACGATCCATGAAACAAGAGTTGGCTCCAGAATCTAGAAGGGCAGAGGCTAGGACTCGATGACATGTAGATGTGGTAAGCTCGACTTGTGCTGAAAAAACTCGACTCACTTGATTTGATGAAATGGAACCACGACTAGGAACTAACTCTACATAGCTAGGATGGTCCAGCCAAATGGCTCCTATTTTGGCCGGACTTACTCGTTTAACACATCCTCTAATTGACTCAAGACATCGAATCTATTCTCATGACATGGACTATGAGGCTTATTTATGTTATTAGAAGTAACAATAGAACTCGATGTAGGGTTTTCATGGGCACTTACTTGGTATACTTGACGCCTAGGTTTATGTGGACAATTTACAGCTATATGTCCTGGACCACCACAATACAGGCAGAGGCGATGCGCTCGACGTCGTTGCTTCTCAGCATCTGATAACGGCCCACGACGTTGTGTTGACTCTATTTCCATCGGAGTTGGGCCATCCCTTGTAATGGGTCTAGAAACTTGTGGAGGCGTTGCGACTACGGAAGCGTAAGTCTGTTCAGGTTGGTGGCGTAACATTTGTTGGCGCTCAGAACGTCGCTCAAATAGGCGATTATCACATCGCACAGCTCGACTAATGGCTTCTGTAAGTGACTTCGGATCTTCAGGGAAAGTAAGAAGAAGATCTTTGACATCATTTCTCAAACCTTGACGGAATTGATCCATTAAAGCTGCCTCATCCCAAGGGATATCGCATGCCAAGAGACGGAAATCGGCTGCATAAGATGACGCGGGACGATCTCCTTGTCGGAGCCTTCGAATCTTGTTTATCGCTGTCCTAGTGCTGTCGGTGTCTCCGAAACTAGCTTGAAACTCTTTAACAAAGGCCTCGAAATCCTCCAGCAATGGTGATTTCTTCTCGAGAAGTGGTGCGAACCATGCTAACGCCGTACCGCATAGCAAAGTTCCCACTAATCCCACACGAGCAGCATCAGTTGGATACCGATTGGGATGTAGCTGAATAACTAAACGAACTTGATTCAAAAAGCCTCGAAATAAAGACCTCGTACCATCAAACTTTGCAAGGAGGCTGATCTTTGGCTCTCTAGGGGAGTTCTGAGCCCCCGACGCTTGCTCTCGTAATGACAATATAGTCGCCTCAAGTTGATGAACCCGCTGTGATAACTCTTCATATTGTTGAGCTTTTTCGGCGCTCACGTGTTGTAGATCTCCAAGTAGCCTTTGATTCTCATGCTCTAATGCCACAAATTTATTCGTGAGCATGTCGAGCTCAGAAAGAACACGCATGTATTCTTGTTTGCTCACGGACTCCATAGCTTATGAGGGGAGAGGAGAAGGAAGAAGAGAACTTGTTAGGGTTTGTGGAAGACGAAGAGATGAAAGGAAAAAAATTGGTTCAAACTGTCAAGACTGAGAGAGAGAAAGAGAGAGAAAAAGAGATAGAGAGATAATTGAAAGAGAATTATTATATTGAAGCGTAAAATGGATTACAAAGAGTAGGCTACAAAATGGCGTTGAACCAATTTAGGTTTGGGATGGGTGGTAGATCCCTATTTATAAGTAATAGAGAACTCTCTAGAATATTCTAGGTTATCCTAGAATGTAGAGTAATCTAGAAGATCTCTAGAGTATTCTAGAAGGTTCTAGTGGTATAGAACACTCTAGAATATTCTAGGTCATTCTAGAATGTAGAGTAATATAGAATATTCCTATGATATTAGATTTCATATTCTAGAGACTATACATATAAGAATATTAATACAATGGTTAAGGATTTGACATGTGTACAACAGGGTCGTGGGTTCAAATCCTTTCGAGTCATAATGTGAGTGTCATGATCCTTTCGATGCATAATGTGACTGTTATCATGACAGGGAGCTTCCATTTCGGTTCAAGCCGACAAAACTCGATCGAATGCGGATATTGCGGCAAAATCGGTCACCATGAAGAAGAGTGTCAAAAGAAGATGTGTGAGTCAGCTTCCACTAGCCGACGACTCACCAATTACGCCACCAACTCCGACTATGAAGATCATGGTGGAATGTTCGTAATGAGACATAGAGAAAATTCTATGTCGACCTCTACTTCGACTAATGCCTCCAATCCGGAAGATGTATGGTTCATCGACTCCGGTGCTTCGAACCATATGACGTCCCATCAAGAATGGTTCAAAGTTCTTCGAGATCTGGATCGACCCGATTATGTCGAGACCGGAGACAACACCACTCATCCGATTTGGCATGTCGGCAATGTCCCATTCGAGAAAGAAGGTGAACAAACTTGCATAAAAAATGTCTTGCATGTACCCACCATAACGAAGAATTTGGTCTCGGTCGGCCAAATTGTGGAGCAAGGGATGTAAGTTCGATTCAACCAAGGTAGTTGCTTCATCAAGAAGGAAGTTCGACTAATTGCTCGTTGTCGAAGGGAGGGCCGAATGTTTATCCTCTAAGCGAACGAGGTAAAATTGGGCATGTTTGCAAAGGGCCTCAAAACCGACACCGACATAGAGTTATGGCATAAAAGAATCAGTCATATCAATCTCAACAAACTCAAGGCGATGTAGTCGAAAGGAGTCGTCATTGGGCTCCCGACCTTCAAAGAGAAAGAGATTGAAGGAGTATGTGAAGCATGCCAATTCGGCAAGTAACATCGGCACCCATTCCAGAAGGAGAGGAACGTGAGCAATGGCCTATTGGACGTAGTCCACTCGGATGTGTGGGGACCAGCACAAACAACCACAGTTGGAGGATGTCAGTACTATGTTACCTTCATCGACGACTGCTCTAGATACACATGGATCTTTCCCATGAGGATGAAGAGCGAAGTGTTTTCACACTTCCAAAAATTCAAAAGAGAAGTCGAAAAGACAATTGACTGCCATGTACGATGTCTTCAGTTAGACGAAGGAAAGGAATACTTCTCTGATGCGTTCATGGCATACCTTCGACAGGAAGGAATTCGGTGAGAACTCACTTGCCGACACACACCGCAACATAATGGTGTAGCCGAATGCAAGAACCAGCACATCCTCAAAGTAGCAAGGTCCATCCTAAATGAGAAGCATATGCCCAAGTCATATTGGGTAGAATTTGCAAATACCTCCGTCTACCTCATGAACCGGTGCACAATAGCCGGAGTGCACAAGGTCACCCCGCACGAGAAATACTATGGGAAGAAGCCGGATCTATCCCATGTAAGGATATTCGGCTCCATTGCATACGTGCACATTCCCGATGAGAAGCGGCAGAAGCTTGACCCAAAGTCAGAGAAGTGCATCCTCGTGGGATACTCACTAGAGCAAAAGGGGTACAAGTGCTTCAACCCCTCTACTCAGAAGGCTCGTGTAAGTCGGGATGTCATCTTTGACGAATCGACATCATGGTACAAACCCGAGCCGACTCCTCCCGAACCATCTGCGAATGACCTCGACAACACAGAAGACGATGATCAACTAAGGTCAATACTTGAAGAGAGTCTGATCTCAACCAGATTGAGCAGTGTCGTGAAGATCCGTCACTACGTGCGGATTGTGAGGCGGAACCACCAGGATCCTAGACTGGAAGGATTCAAAGTTTGCACTAGCTTTAGCAAGAAAGGATGTAAGATAGATTGAGAGAGAGAGATCGATATTAAGATTCCAATTTTGAGACATATTGAGAAAAAGAGAGATTGAACCTTTGACTTCAATTTTGAGGGAGAAGATACATCACCAATAGGATAACTAGTTTTCTTAAATTTAATTTTGATATAAAGTACAAAGCTTGCTTGATTTCCATTCCTTTCTCCTCTACTCTTTTATAGATGCCCCCATCATATGATGCATGTGAGGGTACAAGACATGCATACAATGCATGCTTGCCATTTTTGCATTCATGCATGATGACCATGTCACTCATCCAAGCTCTCATGTATGGGAATTTATATGTGAAAGTATAGTGATGAAAATATAACTTTTAAAGAAATGATTTGACTTAGTGGTAAGTCTATTGGCTTCTACCTTGGGAGTGTAAGGTTCAAGCCTTGCTTGCATCCCTTTCTATGCTCAAGATATTACTAGGCTTTAGTCTTATGTTTGAGTACACATTACACCTTCTTGATTTTGTTTGTTTCACACAATTTTCACACCATTGCCGAAAATCTTCACGACAGCAAACCACAAAAGCCTCCGAGCAACCAAAGCATATCTCGGCCAAGTCCAAAGATGGACAAAGGGAAGGCCAAAATGCTGGAATATGAAGACAATCACTTTTATGACAACGAATCGACTCACTCACTCGATAGTGAGTTTGATGGCTTTGATGAGCCTCTTATGAGGTCACTTGGAGTTAAGAAAGCACTCACATCGGCAAATGAGAAACTTAGTCGCTCCACCCGAGAGAAGAATCTGGTTAGCCGATTCGGCTACAACAACTATATGGCATATCACTATGCCTTTATGATGAAGGTGGCAGCGGTTCGAGAACCGGAGAGCTTTGCCGAACCCGCTAAAGATCCGCGATGGGTCAAAGCGATGAACGAAGAGATGCAAACTCTCAACAAGAACGAGACATGGGATCTCGTCCCTCACTCACTGCACAAGAAGGCAATCGGCTGCAAATGGATATACAAAGTGAAGTATAATGTCGACAGTTCCGTCAACAACTGCAAAGCTCGACTCATAGCAAAGGGCTATGCACAAACACATGGAGTTGACTATGAAGAGACCTTTGCCCCAGTGGCAAAGATGACGACCGTGCGCACCGTGATAACGCTTGCTGCAGCGAAAGGGTAGCACCTCCACCAGATGGATGTCAAGAATGCCTTTCTTCAAGGCGAATTAGAAGAGGAGGTGTACATGGTACAATCACCCGGCTTCGAATCCAATATTCATTTGAAAGTCGTCCGCCGACTCCAGAAGCCTCTCTACGGCCTTAAGCAAGCATCACATGCTTGGCACTCTAAGATAACACAATATCTTCATCGAATCGGCTTCTGAATGTAAAAATCTGACAATTGTCCCTATGTAAGAAGCGATTCTGAAAGTCTGATTGTCATCATCCTATATGTGGATGATCTGGTCATTGGAGGTGAGCATCTAGTCAACATCAACAAGGTCAAGTCCCTCCTCTCCAGCAAATTTGAGATGACAGACATGAAAGAGCTCAATTACTTCCTTGGCATTGAGGTAATCCGGACTCCAACCGAAGTAATGATCTCTCTGTTACCGGCCGGCAAAGGAGTCCAGAGTGGGAAACGGAGAGTTATTTAAGTAGTAGGAATGTGGTTGCAATTAAGCTATGAGTGTGGACGGACGGACCGGAAACGGTATGCCGTTCCGGATCCGGACCGATCCCGAACAGGTGCGGATGGCACCGTTTTGTAATACAGACCGGAAACCTATTTAAAGGCCCGGATACAATGTAATAGTGAGCAGTTAATTAATGAAAGCTTAAGCGTTGTTATCTCTCTGTGTTAATTGCCGTTCTGTCTTAATTGTTATATCTTACACGTGTGTTATGAAAGACGATCCTAATATGTAACTTAATTAAGTCGGATTAAGCATTGAAGTCTAATCCGGTTGCCGTAACACCCTTTGGTGAAGTGTCTCCCGTAGACACCCTGTGTTAGGCCATTGTCCGGCCCGAAGAGTTAACACTCTCAACGTCACTACATACTCAACTTGTTATACAAGTTTGGGATGACCGAGTGCAAATCTGTGGCAACCTCTCTCGATCGAAACCTCAAACTGGATGCCAATTCTGGCACCACAGAGTGTGAGCCGGCACACTATTGACAACTTCTTGGTAGTCTCATCTACCTCACGATCACTCGACTTGACCTGAGCTATCCGGTCGGCCTCCTTAGCCAATTCATGCAAACTCCACGAGATATCCATTTGGATTGTGTTAAGCGAGTGCTACAATATGTGAGCGGAACGATGGACTATGGTATTCTCTATAAGTTGGCCACGCTAATTCAACTCGAAGGGTACACAGATGTTGATTGGGCCAGCTACAAAGCCGATAGATGATCAACCTCTGGTTTCGTCTTTTCCCTCAGAAGTGGAGCCATCTCCTAGAGTAGCAAGAAGCAACCCATCGTCGCTCTTTCGAGCACAGAGACAGAATACAGGGGCGCGACGGTGGTTGCATGTGAAGCCGTATGGCTCAAGAGGATATTGAAGGATCTGAGCGTTCCCATCAAAGATCTGATTCCTCTTTACTGTGATAACATGAGCAATATTCATCTGGCTTGGAACCCGGTGTTCCACGCATGCACGAAACATATCGAAGTGCACTATCACTTCATTCGAGAGCGCGTTCAGGCTGGAGATGTCGACCTTCAACACATCAGTACGAATCTTCATACAACCGACATCTTCACCAAACCCCTGGGAGCCAACAAGCTTCGGCAATTCATGTCAGACCTTGGATTGATGCTCCCTTACTTGCCAAGCTTGAGGGGGAGTACATCTGAACAGGGTTCAGCCGAAACGGACACCAAACAGAGAGAACTGAATACCGTTCGAATTAGGTACCAGCCGAAGTGGACAAGCCGACCAAAGTTGAGCTCAAGGGGGTGTGTTGAGAATCAAACTCAACCTGGCCTAGTGTGTGAACACACCCTTGAGAGTGTATGAACACTCAAAGGTCAAAAGTAACACCACTACTCTTTACACATTAACTACGTGTCATAGAATCATATTCTATGACACATAACTAATGAGTTTCCACATTCCCCATGACTCATGACCTTCGGTAGTTAATGAAGAGAGAGAGTGAATATATAAAGCACTCTCCTCCTACTTTGTAATATGACGGTTAATCTCCTTTGTAATATACAATCTTCTTGAGTATTTTTTATTATCTATCTTGTGTTTCTATCCTCTCTCTCTCTCTCTCTCTCTCTCTCTCACACACACACACACACACACACACACACACATAATACACATCACCATCGATTCTTTACAACACATTGAATTCATTTGAACTTCAATAATTGGCATTCATTTGAATTCATTCAAATCATTCATTGGCATAATCACTCACATTCACTTCATTCACCTCAATCACTCGCACTCTCGATCACATTGTAGTCGTTCACTTCAATCACAGTAGTAATCGACCACAACCATCTATGGAGAACACACTGCATGATGGTGTCTTTGCCATGTCTGAAGATGAATTGGAGGATATGTCACATCATTTGTATCTAAGGACGAATTGGAGATGCCTTTTGAGTCATCTGATTTTGATTGTGAGGATGAGGCAGTAGATCCCATCATGTATTGTTCCCCCAAATATTTTGTATTCTCAAGAGGTATGTATGATTTAATGGTTAAAGATTTATCGGGACAAGTTAAGGTAACATTAGAAGCATTACGTGATGTCGCAAGGAGCACACCTCTCAATCTCCATGCATGGAGGCACATGAAGAGTCGTCTCATACTCAGGAATGAGAGTGCAATCTACCTTAAGACATCACCTAATCTTCAAGTAATATACGTTGAGAAATGGAGGGAGGTAGTATTAGCGTCACATGGTGACGCATCCCATCACACATTTTCAAAGACTCTTAAAGAGTTCAAGCAGGATTACGTGACTGATGTACATGATTATGGCATCACAACGGGGTATGTAAAAGCACTCATTAGAAGTTGTGATTGACAAATGGTGTTGAAGGTCTACCTGAATGAAGGTTTGGGATCAAGCATGGACAAATATAACAAGACCCTACCCATAGAAGTGATCAAGGTAGAAACCCACTAGTTAGATGTTGCGCTCACGGATTTGCAAACCAAGTATATCACACACGCTTAAGGGAAGGAGTCAAGAAGGGTATGACATGTGTGATTGGGTATAGTTGTCATCATGCTGGGACATCTTGACTTGTGTCTAATTCCACTCAACGACACAAGTGCACGCCCCGATGTGGGTGTACATTCCATGTGGACGTTAGAATGAACCATGGGGTTGACAATGAGACACTGACTATTTCAATAAATGAACCTCATAGTGGTCATGTACCATGTAGTAGGTCAGATGTGTACCATTTGCCAGCATACCCCAATGTTATAAGTTATTGCAAAGATGACCTATTTGATGTTGGGTGTGCAAGGCATGTGGCACAAATGAGCATATGTAAGGAAGCATATCATAAGTCCAAGGCTAATCCATTAGAGCTTGTTAGCTATAGGTTCTTTATGGTACAAAAGGAGGTCCATAACATGGCAAATAGGTTAAAAATCAGTAGTGCCATGACTAAGGCTGATTGGTCTTTGATGATGGAAGATGCCTATGCACCCTGAGATCTTGGGAAAGTGGCTCATGTTCAACCTTACCTGCTTGGTGAACCAGGATCTCCCACCAGACAACCATTTATATTGATACTTCAAGATCAATGGATGTTGGAAATGTGTGAGCGGTTTACCCTAAACAACTCTTGGCAATCAACTCAACATTTTAAACAAACCAATTTGTGCAACCCACCCAAGTAGTACATGATTGAAGGTTCAGGTCTTTTTTCTTCTTATTGTGTTTCATATTAATATGGATTCCATATTATCTTATCAAGATTTTTACTCTAGCATGCAGTGGAGGTCAATAATAATATGGATTCTAGTTGTGAGGAAAATATGATTTGAAACACAAAACTCGAAGGTATAACCTCCACAAAGTCTGGTGATACATACCTCTGGACAGCAAGACAACAGGTGGTGCGCCTTGCTGAAGTTGCCTAAACCCTAAAACTCTAGCATCCTGTTTGAAAACATGCAAAAATGACAGGTATATGGGTTTTTATACTCATCGCAAACTGATGAGTCGGGATCCTTTTCACAATGAGTCAGGCTCCTTCTTTTCACAATGAGTCGGGATCCTTTTCACAATGAGACGGGCTCCCCAAAAAGAGAACTTCTGATGGCGCGCTTTTTCTTCATCCACATTGGACGGTGCAGATCACACGCGCCCTCATCTAGCGACCTGCACCGTCTATCTCCGCGATTCCCTCACTTGCCCTCATAAATATTTGGTAGTAGTTAGACACGTCGTACATACATACATACATACATAAATACATACATACATACATAAATACATACATACATACATACATACATACATACATGCTTTACTTACATTATATTTATTTACATGTGCATGGTTTGTGGATAGTGTGCAGAGAGAGAGAGAGAGAGAGAGAGAGAGAGTGCAGAGCCTTTGTCTCTGCGGCCGCCATGGCCCCGCCCACCTCAATCTCTCGCTCCTCATCCATCCTTCTTCGTCCCTGCACACTCCATGCCCTACTACTATCCTTCACCCCACCATCGCTCTTTCTCAACCCTAATCGTCCTCGTTGTTCTCCTTCCCTTGCCGCCTGTAAAAACAGATGTATTTGTATCACTGCGACATCGACTTCTCCTCCTCCTCCTCCTCCTCCTTCCTCTTCTTCTTTCTTGGCTGAACCGAGAAGAAATTCGAAGAAGCAAGAAAGGTCTCGTCCCCCTGATGAAAAGCTTGTTAAGCTCAGGAAGCTGTTTGAACTCCATGGCTTTGATGCTTATATCATCCCCTCACAGGATCCACATCAGGTGTGTGTGTGTGTGTGTGTGTGAGAGAGAGAGAGAGAGAGAGAGAGAGAGAGAGAGAGATGAAGCACACTACATTTTTTATTTATTTCGTGTGCATGTGGGTTTTATAGTACGTATGCTGAGTACAAATAATTGTTTCATATATGTATGTAAGTGGGTATGTATGTATGTACTTGAGTGTGTATATGACCCCTGGACACACATAATTGCAGCATTATATTAGATTCATTTGTAGATGTTGTGACCTGCAATATCCTATATAATGTTGAAGTTCCATGACTTGAAATTAAGTCATATCATCTTTGATCAAATGAACTGTTATTGGAAATTGTAGTTTGTCATGTGGGTACTTAATCTACTTTAAGTCAACTTGTATAATCATCAGCTCATCTAGCTTCTAGTGTATGCCAAAAGATAGTGAACTCCACAATGTATGGGCCTTTTGTATTTCTAATCTCTTCTAGTTAGGCCAGTGCTGTATACACATATGTCATAATGCCTTGAGCCATGCCAGTGATCATCTGTTACCTACTATGCTATAAATGTTTCAATCGGCATAATAACTCTTCCACATCATTGTGCAAATAAGCAAGTTATGTCTGTCCAAATTCCAGAATGGCATTGTTAGAAATCTTGGCCTTATTTAAGTAGAATTAATAAATCTAGAGTCAAATCGTACACAGCATGTCAATGGTGGGCTGACTTTAGTATTGAAATTTTGGATTTTCATAGAGTGAGTACAGTGCCGACTGCTTCATGCGCAGAGCATATATCTCTGGTTTTACGGGGTCCGCAGGGACAGCAGTTGTTACAAGGAAGACGGCTGCACTTTGGACTGATGGCCGCTATTTTTTACAAGTACAAGCCCTTATCAGTCTTCAATTTTGCAGACAATTCTTTTGAAACAATCCACTGCATTGTTTCCCTTCTGACTATAATTGTTTTGTCTCTATAGGCAGAGAGTCAGCTTAGTTCAGATTGGCAGCTCATGAGGGCAGGAACAGCTGGCACCCCATCGTATGAGGAATGGTTGAGGGATCAATTGCACCCGGGATCCAAAGTTGCCATTGACCCTGTAAAGGCTTCTATCTTTAAAAGAAGAAAATAATCCACTAGCACAGTATGAACACTAATCTGTGAAGAATCAAATGCCTAAAATTTTATAGAGTTACTTAGTTTTCTATCCTTGTGTTCAGTTTCTGTTTTCCTCGGAGGCAGCTTCAGAGCTGAAAAGGTACCTGCTTGAGAAAGATCACGACCTTATACTTCACAATTCAAACTTAGTGGATGAGATATGGGGCGAAGCGAGGCCAAGCATACCTTCCTCGCAATTAAGAGTTCATGATATCAAATATGCTGGTATTGAAGTGACAACAAAGCTCCAGAATTTGAGGAAAGAGCTGTCTATGGCTGGTGCCTCTGCTATAATTGTTACAATGCTAGACGAAGTTGCATGGTTGTTCAATCTGGTGAGCGAATATGTTATTTGATTTGTTAGTATATTCAATTTTCATTCCATTTTGTAAACTATTGTTCATTCTTCTCTTTCTTTTTCAATATAATTTATTGTAATGTGTATTATATTATGTGCAATAGAAGGTGCAAAAAACCAGCACCGCTGATAAAAAAGATAAAGAAGCCACAATCCATCTTTTAGTTTGCCGAAGAATATAAAGCCAATGCAAAAAAGGAATTCCTAAAACTTAAGATGACTAAAAGACACCTATGGAGGCATTGCTCTCTGAAGATGTAATGTGCAGCCAGAAGGTTAGAGAGCATATCAAAGACTTCATAGAGGCGAACAACTAGCCGTTATCAAAGACAAGAATTCAATCATCCTCTCCCTTCTACAAAATGAACATCAGAATGTTCATAGCATGTCCTCTTAGTATATTCTTATTCTCTCTACTTCCTACCTGCTGTCATCCACATCTCATGGCTTGAGATGTTCAAAATGAGAGGACTTGATCACAATTTACTTTCCTGATAATTAAATTTGATTTATTACAGCGTGGTAATGATGTGCCCCACAATCCTGTTGCCTATGCTTATGCTCTTGTGGAGCTTGAGAGTGCGACACTTTTCACCGACCTATCAAAGATCTCAGATGAAGTTTCTTTGCACCTGAAAATCGCAGAAGTTTCTGTCAAGCCATACACCATGATTCTATCTGAAGTAGAAAGGTGAATATTCTATAAGTAGTTCTCTCTGATCCTTAACTATTGGAATTTTTTGAGGAGTTATTTATGTGATCTTCTACAGCTTAGCAGCAATGGGGTGCAAGCTATGGTTGGATACATCTCGTGCAAGTGTTGCAGTCGTCCATACTTTTGAGGATGCATGCTCATTATATTATGAAAATTCATCAAGTAATAAACAATCACTGCAAGCCAGAGATGGATCCAGAACTTCCGAGTATAGACATGAAAAGAATGGTCCTGCTGCTTTGCACAGAACTTCTCCAATAACCTTGGCTAAGGCAAAGAAAAATTTGGCAGAACTTGAGGGTATGAAACAGGCCCATTTAAGGTTTGTTAGGCATTGGCTATATTTTATTCTCCTTTGTCTGCTTCTGTTGCCATAACAAATCATGAAATGTTTAACAGTACGTATATGAGTCCCTCCATATAGGGCATTTAAATAAGTAGGAATTTGTAATTAATATTAAGGTTATATATTTTTTTGCAGAGATGCTGCAGCTCTAACAGAGTTTTGGACTTGGCTTGAGAATACAATTGTAATGGAGAAAAGAACACCCACGGAGGTAGAGGTGGCTGAGAAACTTCTAGATTTCCGATCAAGGCAGAGTGGTTTTCTTGATACAAGCTTTGATACTATTAGTGGTATTTATGCTTTAAGATTATGATTGCGTTTTGTTTGAATGCAAATTTTGTACTTCAATGCATCAAAACATTTTCTAAGTTTCATATATTGGTGAGGTTTTCAAGAGTTCAGTAAATTGAAGCTTGTGAGGGTTTCTCTTTGTCTCATATTTAGAACGAAATTATGGAAGAGAATAGAATCCCGTTCCATGACCATTGAAATTCTTGCAGGCTATACTTAGGGGGGAAAAAATAAGAGAGAGATTTAGAAGAAAAATATTAGTGGCACACTAAGTGAGTAGTAACAATTATGGTTTGTATACACAAAATTCTCATAATGTTGGATAGGTAAGGGTAATAAATCAAAGGCATGTCATGTAAGTGTTGCTCCTGTCTAAAGGAAACTCATCATATGCACCAAGATATAGGCATAACCATAGGGACCGATTCTGAGGCTAATTTCAATGGTTTAGGGGTAGAATAAGTGGGAAACAAGTTATCCCGGGAATTAGAACAAACCCATAAGGACCTATGACACGTGGGAACACATGGTGGTTTTGGAGCCCAAGGGGCTGGGCTATGTAAAGGAGACAAACTACCCCCTTCATTATGGTATCTTAAAACTTTGTTGAGACACTGTTGGTGAGGCAAAGCTCTCTTCCTTGAGATCCGTTCATCTCAACCCCCAGGTATAGCGTAAGGTAGTATTTGGTGGTGGTATGGGACACCTTTGGTATTTTAGGTTCGTCTCTTGTTTTTCGCATGGGCTGGCCGTTGTGGTTAAGAACTCTTAAATCATTCTTTTCTTAATCTTAATATTCATTGCATTTCATTCATATAAAAATTTGTAATACATCACTCTTAGTTATTGTGATTTCATCAAGAAACTCACGTGCACCAATACTTATCAAAGTTGAGCTTAAAGAGTGTTGTATAAGCTCAAAGGATATACTTTGGGATTTTTCTAGTCCCTATGCTTTAAATATTGGATGGGTAATAAGTCAAAATTATGCCACATAAATGGTACCCTTATCTGAACAGGAGTCATTATATGCACCACTCCCTATCTATCATGATTTCATGAGACAGCACCAACTTTCACCGATACTCATCAAAGTCGAGCTACTTATCCAAAATACATCAACAGTGGCGATTCAGTTGATGCATGGCTGCATTTGGGCAGTTATATTGGATGGCGTTGTCAATTGCAGTATGCAAGTGATCAAATGCTCTAGGCAAGGTAGGGTTTTTGAATATTCTTGTGTGTATAATCTGGGAGCTCTTTCTGCTCTCCTTGGAAGCTAATAACCTGGGCATTGACACTGATCACCATCTCAATATATTTTCAGCATCACTATTCCATCATACCACAAGAGTTAAATACATACTGTATCCTATGATAATGAGAAGTACCTAAAGGATCAGGTAGCTAGATAGTCATCCAGACCATATGGCAGCAATAATAGTATTGAATGATTATACACTCATCTGATGACTGTACCAAAATGTCCCTGGGAGACATGGCAAATTCCTGGTTGAACCAATCTTCATCTCGAATCAGCATGTCATTATCTGTATAGTTTTGGTACTTGTGCCCCAGTTCTTGATGAGACTGTTGTTAGCCAGCAAGAAACTCAGAAAAGATTCAGATTAATGCTGTTTCCATTATTGAAGTTTTTCTGTGCACACAATAAGTTGAATAGGCAAATGCCATATGTCTTTTGAACCTACATCTTTCATGTGCATAAATTAAAACCAGAAGCCAATTGGAAAGCTAAAAGAAAGCTTGAACATGTGAATGACTTTGTCTGTACAGAGTCCAGATATTGACAGTTTCATCTAACTGTACTGATGGATGTAGTCTAACTGCTGCCCCCATGTGCATGCTCCATTTATGTTCTGATTTCCTCCATTTTTCTCGTGAGCTAAGTTCAAGGTTTTTTGTTCATATCTCTAACCTAAGGCTCCTATAAGGTATTATTAGCATGGGATGCTTCTAGTCCTCTAGACTAGACGACGGAGGTGAGTTTTTCTAGCCTTCTTATGTTGTTAAATCACATAAGTAGTGTCCTATTTATTTTCAACCCTCACAGACTTTAGTCTACTGTTTATATGCATCCACTGAGATTAATGAAGCCTGAGCTGCTCCAATGTGTCGTGTAGAGATGTGGTTAAACTTATTACCAGGTCTGTGACCTGTCACATACTTTTTGAGTGTCAACTAGTGATATGTCCCAAAATGGTGCATTATGTATCTGAGTGGGTCCCATGTGTTGGAGCTTGTATAGATAACAAAACCTTTTGACAATGATATTGGGTATGATGAATTACATTGCAATGTGAGTTGATTTTATATCAAATACACTGCTACATGAGTTCTCTTGATAAAAGACAGCATCTTGGAGAATGATATTGGGTTATGATGAAATACAGTGCCACATGAGTGAAAGAAAACATGTCATGTGGAATACCTCCAACATGACTTTCTTGGATCTAGCTTGTTTCTCTCATTTTCATGTTTTAAAACCTGTCTCAAGTTTATGGATTTTTTATTTATTGTATGATACTGATCAAGTTTATAACCAATTGGAACATGGGCATTGTATTTACCTTTTTAATTTAATGATTAATCATCATACATATCATTTTTCTGATAGAATAACGGATGTTTTCAGTGTGCATGAATATGTGTTTTTGAAATTTAAGTGTGAAATATATCAATCATTGAAACAGAATTGCCAATAGGTGGGCAACGGCATAATCGAAATATATTAATCTTACTGCTCAGGTGCTGGTCCAAATGGTGCTATCATCCACTACAGGGCAGAGCCTGAAAGCTGTCGAACTGTGGATGATAGACATATGTTCTTGCTGGATAGTGGTGGACAATATATAGATGGAACTACTGATGTTACAAGAACTGTTCACTTTGGAACTCCAACAGCTCACCAAAAGGAATGCTATACTCGAGTTTTAAAGGTATGGACTTCCTCTCATTAACATTGTGTATTTGCAGATGAACCTCGCCTACTATTTTGGCCCCTGCAATATTCAAACATGGCCTTTTATTACAGGGACACATAGCACTAGACAAAGTCGTTTTTCCTGAAGGCACCCCTGGCTTTGTGCTTGATGTCTTAGCACGTTCATCTCTGTGGGAAATAGGATTGGATTATCGGCATGGTATTGGACAAACTTTTTCATCAAGGAACATCCAAAATGGAGTGAAAAACTGACCTCTTCTTGCCACACAGGAACTGGTCATGGAGTTGGGGCTGGTCTTAATGTTCATGAGGGGCCCCAAAGCATAAGTGCTCGGTTTGGCAACATGACAGCTCTAGAGTGTGGAATGATTGTGAGCAATGAGCCTGGTTATTATGAGGATAGATCATTTGGCATTCGCATTGAGGTGATTGCTATCATATCTCCTTCCATATAATTACTCAAGTTTTTTTCTCAATTGATATTGCGGGTGGACCGTATTATTAATGGGACATTTAGTTGATACATTGATTTTGTCATATGTCGAGAGATTTTAAAGTTTGTTGATTTGGAACCCTAAGCTAGTTTTTGGTTGGTACTAGAGAATTTTTTGGCTGATGAGGATCAAATTTCTATGCTCATGATTAGCACTTTTGACTGCTCTGCTTTCACATCTGTCATTTGAGATGATCTTTACTTGAACTTGGTATCAATATAAGGATTCCAAATTTTAGTCTTGTGATGGTTCAGTTATGCACTGATAGTGCTCATTTTAGAATTTACACTAAATCTAATTTAGGCAAAAAAGAGTTTATGTGCAGCTCATTGATAGAAGGCTCTTCAGTATGATATGAAATTTCCCCTCGATTCCTGATGTGCAGAACTTATTAGTGGTTCGAGAAATAGACACTCCAAACCGATTTGGGGGAACTACCTACCTTGGATTTGAGAAGCTGACATATGTCCCAATTCAGGTATTTATGCTGCCTCCTTTTTTAATGTTTAAAGCAGTATCAATAGTATGAGTCTTTCTACTCGCACATCCCGGAGGGGATATAAGAACTTTTCTGCCCAAGGCATGATCAGGGCCCCCAGCCCATACTGCCTCTTTTCAAATGGATAATTAGAGGTCGCTCAAAGTTGGCACTTCTTCCTAAAAGGGAAAGGAATAGAGATCTCAAAGTGGGCTTGTTTGATCGATTTTTCCATTGAGATTTTGCTCAATCAATAAACTCAATATGTCTTGTACTGGTTGAGATTTTTATTCTGCAAGAAAATGTGAGTAAGTTGCATGTTGTTTGACCAGACAAAACTAATAGAAGTGTCATTGTTATCGGACAATGAAATCAAGTGGATTAACGACTATCATCAAGAAGTTTGGGAAAAGGTAATAATCTTCGATGTTGATGATAAGATCAATTTGCGTCTTTGTTTTAACTGGAAAGTGAGATTATGGCCTCGTAACTCATATCTGGTTTCATGCAAGGAAAAGATCAATTGTTGAACATTGCACTTTTAACAGGTTTCTCCTTTGGTTCAAGGAGATGCATTGCAATGGCTCAAGCAAAATACCCTGCCCTTTTTCACATGATCCAATGTGAAGGTTTTCTATCTATTCTTCCTCATTTATCTGATAATTCTATATCATATTAATATTGGATTTCATTTTATTTCATCAGTTTTATTTATTTTTAGTAGAAAATATCTCAGCTAATGGTAACACCATATTAATGATTAAGTAGCTAATAGTAAAATCATATTGATGATTAGGTAGCTAATGGTAAAACCATATTAACCACTGAACAAATCATTTTAGTGTAATGGTAAAACCAAATTCTGACATTTAGAAATAGGCTTTCTGTAAACATATCACCAGACAAACTGTGGTAAAATGAGATTTCCAATGGGTTGGAAGATAATTAGAAGTTAGTACATAGAATAAACTCCGTTTTAATATGAAATCTCTATTTGTCATATACCAACATGCATTAGAATACACACTAAATGTACTCTCCTTTATATCACACTTTCTTTTTTATTCATTCATTCACGCTGTATCATACATAATAAACACACGTTTAGTTTATGATTTTGATGATGGACTTTGTAAGACAAAGGTCTCAAATTTTTCTTAATCATGTTTTTATTGATATTATTTCCGGTATCCTTCCATCCCATGTGCCCTTTTTAAGCTTGTGGCACCTATCTGACTTGTTTGTAGTGAAGTATATGATGTGGCACCTATCTGACTTGTTTTTGTTTTGCTGGCAGATTGTGTTTATCCCCTTTCTGTGATGTACCACATCATGAAATTTGTATTTATAAACCATAGTTCTTCAATAAAAAAACTAATGCAAGAGCTGTTCTCTCATTAAGAAACAATTGTGTTTCTACTGTGAATGTATCATTGCAATCATGTATTTATTAAATTAATTGGATATATCATTTCTACCATGAATTTGTCATTGCCATTTATAAATTGTATGCAGAGTTTTGGCTTCTCTAATGAATACACCTTTCTGCGTCCTTGTTTTGAATTCACGGAAAACATGAGAGTTGGGTTTATTTGAGTTTAGTGGAGACTCCATAAGTTATGGTGTCAAACCATGAGCTCTGGGTCTACTAATTCAATCATTTCTGATTTCTTGCTCTTATCTACTGTATGAGAGTTCTGAACATATTAGTATGGTATACAATAGCATGTGATTTCTTTTTGTTCACTTTTGGTTGGAAGTTCATATTGTTAATAGTGTGAGAGATTTTGTATATATTGCTTAAGGCTAACACATCACACTGGTGAATAATTACAGCTCATTCTGCTTTCTCTTATTCTGGTTCTATTTCTCGTTTCAAGGTCAGTTTCTAATATGTTTAGGAGTAGGTGAGAGGTTCCTTAGGTGAAAGCACATGGGAATATAAGGGAACCTCTTAGTGGCATCTCTGGTAATTGACAATGCTAGGGGGTGGGTTGTCTAGTCCCTTAGCCTCCACTGAACTTTTTTCTTCTCGAGGAGCCAATTAATAACGCTTCATTAGCACTAAGAAATGAATCTCATTAGCTATGAACGTGTAGTTCCATATCGAGTATTGTCAAAAAGAGGCAAATTAGGTTATATTTTGAAGCTTTTGATACATAGGTGGATTGACAATCCTTTCTGATGTTGACACATGTTGGACATTAGGAAATTTATCAATTGTTTTGGTCAATTTGGATTCATTTCTTTTGTTTTTCAAGATGAAGCAATTTTTACAGTCACTTTCATTCTCTGTGATCAGTGAGACATTTTGCCATGTGAAATCAAAAAACAAGTTTTATGCATAGCTTTCATTCCACTCATTGGGTTATCGGTACATACATGATACACATTGCTAAAAGAGGGCACTCAATATTTTACGTGTATGAGTTACTACCCAGCAAATGACTGTGCTTGAGCACAATGAGGACTGCCATATGGAAGAAATATGTTATTATAGAAAACATGTAACTGCAATAAAATTCTACTCAATGTCAAACACCTGAAGAAAGGAAAGATTGATAAATTGGCCATTCTCTTATTATGGGGAGCTGCTGGGAATCACCTAATGTGACAAGCTGATTCCACAACACACTAGAAAATTCAAATGTACTTCATGTATGTAGTTGCCTGAAATTTGTTCTGTCATATTAATCTTTTCCATATCCTTTATAGTTCTGATGTTGCAACAGCATTTTTCTCCGTCTTCTGCCTTTGAGTTGATTTAACTGTTCTTGTTGAATGTTTGCCACTCAAACTAGAATATGGATGTGAAAGATAACAAATTGCAGTAATTTGCTTTTATGTCGCATGCCCATCTTCCTCGGCTATATAGACATATTCATGAAAAGAGAAGCAAATAACTGAATTATTTCCTCCCATCAAAAAGCTTTTTCATACACCTTAAGCTGAACTTCAAGACCGTCCTTCCACATCATGAACATGAGAACATGTCATTAAATGTTACATGCCAGCAACTGATGCAAGTGAGGACGAAAAAATCAATATTTCATAAAGAGTATACCTCATTTAGGTGAAAACTCATTACTCCTAATCATTGGCAACCTGCAATAAAATGAATCCATAACTTAGAATTTGGATATGTTGCCATGTTATACACTATAAATGTTATAATACGATATAGTAATAGTGATCATTTACAGCATTTGAAAGAAACATGTGCATGCTATGTGACTTGTCATCACACCATTAATTTCCCCATGGTTTTGTTTTGCTTGCGACATAACCTATCATTGATATGGTCTTTCATGTCCATCTCTGTATTTAGCTTAGCCGTATGAATATGGCATATATCTTTTCAAACTGAACTTGGAGTATGTCTCTCATTCAAAGTATACTTAACGAATTTTACCAAACCCACTTTTCTCACAAGTTACACATTGCCACACAATCTAAGTTCTTGCAGTTTATTAAAACATCTCAACATGCTACCATCAGAGTATACATCGTGCATCAAGAAGCATTCATTGGCATCAAGATTATCTTTCTGTCGAACTCGTTCGAAGCATCGTTTCCCAATATCAAGGTTACCAAATGTTCTACCAGCAGTAAGCAAAACTCTACAACCATTAAGATTAACATTAAATGCCAAAAAAACCTTCTCAGCCTCCTTCAAGTGCCCAGTACGTGCGAGAAGATCTACCATGCAGATGTGATGTTGAATAGTAGGCATGATATTGTAGTCATCTTTCATGAGCTTGAAGTACTTATATCCTTCATCAACTAGCCCTGAATGACTACAAGCAGTTAGAATACAAACAAATATAGCTCCATTTGGCTTTATGCCATCATACAGCATTTCATGGAAACAGTGGAGAGCACGGTCCACATCGCCAGAGTTGGAATATCCCTCAATCAGAGCACCCCAGGAAACAACATTCCGAAATTGAAGCTTTGTAAGCAATTTATGTGATTCTCTTGTGTTACCACACCGTGCATACATATCAACTAGTGCATTCCCGACAACAGGATTTTGTATTCCACTTCTCATTAACTGATCATGAATGACCATACCATCTTCTGAAGCACACATGATGCCACATGCTTTTAAGATAATCGAAAAAGTGTGGGCATTTGGAGTTGTTCCTTCTTCCTCCATCTTTCGGAAGCAATCCATGGCAATAAGCCCATCATTATTTTGAACTAATCCTCCGATGATTGCAGTCCATGTTATAACATCTGTTTTTATACCATCCTTTTGCATATCCTTAAGACATTGTAAGGCAAGGTCAAGATTTCCATGTCGAGCATATCCTGAAATTAATGCATTCCAAGGACCCACTTCTCTGACAGGGAATTTTGTCAGCACATATTTTGCATCCTCGAGGTTTCCACACTTACTATACATATCAACTAGAGCAGTTCCTAGCTCACGCACAAGGTATAGATTCATTTCTATGATCTGAAAATGGATGAGTCTCCCTTCATTCAGGGAGCTGATGCTCCCACATGCTTGCAATGCACTTGAAAATACCACTTTGTCTAAACTTATTCCCTCTTTTTGCATGTTTATATAACAATCAAGAGCCAGAGAACCGGTCCCATTCTGGGCATACCCAGCAATTATTGATCCCCATGATATTAGATTTGGTGTTATTCCATCTCTCTTCATGTCTTTGAAACACTTCATAGCAAGATCCATATCACCAAATTGGGCATAACCAGCTATCATAGCATTCCAAGATACAATAGTCCTATATGCCAACCCTACAAAGACTTTATAAGCATCTTCCAAGCTACCAATGCCACATTTTGTATAAACATGTATAAGTGCATTTCCGACCATAACATCATGATATAAATAACTTTTTTCCATTATAACATGATGAATAAGCATGACATAAGTGAGTGAAGCCATAGAGGAGGCTACGCAAGCTTTTAAGCCAGCAAGACATATACATTTATTAGCATAAAAACCATCAAGAATTGCCTGATAATATAGTTGTATTGCAATGCTAGACTGACCAAAGTCTGCATATGCTGAAATGATAGAACTCCATGTGTATACACTAGGTTTTGATACAATATTAAAAATAAACGTTGCTTCCAGGAAGCTTTGCGATGAGACAAAAAGCCGAATAAGATGATTGCATAAGATTTCAATAGAACCCAATTCAGAAAAAATAATAAGAGATTGAATACGCCTGATGGGTTGTATATCTTTGGCGTGTCCTTTTGCGCATGCTTGTAGAAGCTCGTAAGCTTGTCCTTTCGTTATTCTAAATCCTTTGAGATGTTCCTTCTCTGCACATCTGATGGCATCCCACATCAAAACCCTAATTTGTAAAGAATACAAACCCTAATACTTTACTGTTCTGTGTAGATCCGATGCATGGGATGCCTGAGAAACCCTAATTTATCTTTACTAAGTAATTGTAGCGTTATTTTAGAAACCTTAATAAATCTTTGATAGTGAGATATATTGTATTTAAAATTCCTCAATTATTCGTATTGATGATATAGGTTGTGTGTGAACCCCTAATTCATCTTTACTGATGATTTGGGTTAGATGAAACTCTAAATTAGACATAATTTCCCGTTGGGTGGATGATTGCCCATATCTAAAACACCCTGGAATTGTTTTGGGCCTTCTAAAGCTAAACAGAAGCACTTAATTCGTGGCTCTGATGGAATGATAAACACTAGCAAGATCTTGGAATTTCATGCGGTTTTCCCAGCATCAGAAATAGGAAAATATGTATGTATGTATGTTAATATCAGAAATAGGAAAAGCTTCACAAGAGTTAGGTCCTATTTGGGAAGGGGAAGTATGAGAATTAGAAATTGCTGAAATGGGTTTTCATTTATTTCTCCAAAATGCCCCTTAGAGTAACATCAGTATTTCCCCAGCAATACCATACATCGGACCACTTAGGACTAACTAATACTTGTAATGTGTTTGCAAGTAGTTTGTCGCCTTCCATGGCAGTATAAATGTAATAAGAATGAACATTGCCATATTCCCAAATCAAATGCTTAAAACAATTCTATAAACATCATGGCTTGCCGTCATAATCATATTATAATCAATTCCAACAAGCATAAATGATCAGGTTATGCATAACCTTGACACACCTGAAGCATCAAAACCTTTGGCAAGTTTGTCACATCATACATTACATGTATGCAATGCAACCTACTCCACATTCGTTAATGTTGAGCACATTGAAAAGATTACAAGGTTATTATTCCATCCTTGTGTTAATGTGTTCCATCTAGATGTATGATAGTATTATCAGCAGCTACATCCAGATTATCATATTCAACATTTTACAAATGTTTCAGGTCCTACTGTGCTTTGGGAAGATGATATTCAGGTGAGTTTTGCATTCCCGGAAAACAAAAGCTCACCAAAAAATGCAAGCAAAAAGAAACAGAAGCCACATAACAAAGCTCTGACAAAAACAAACTGTTTGCAAGCGAAATAAAATGTTGTCCAGGCATTTTACTCACAAACACATTAAATGGGCAGCATATGCACGTGACTGGGCCATCAAATAAAAAATCCAGTACTATTTGGAAAGAAGTAACGTTTCCATCATTCATCAAAACCACTATGTTGATGGGAACGCTCTTCAATTGGAAAAATCCAAATTACTGACTGCACTCAGCGTATTTAGTAGTAGCTCAGCTAAATGGGTTTTTCTGAATGTAGCAAATAAGGAAATGACATTTTTTACATTTACACATACAAAACCCACTGAGATAATGGGTCATGAAATATATATCTACAAGCAAAAAGCGTTATTTGGATTTTTTTCCAACGGAAAGAAAGTATTTCTTAGCCACAAGGGAAAACATTGTCTCGCTACAATGGCAAAGCTTTCTTTGGTTTTTCAATGGAAGACATCTTTGGACTACAATGGCAATAGAAAAACTTTCCATGGAAATACTTTCTTCAGATTCTCAATGGAAAACCATTTATTGTTTAGCCATTAAATCAATGGTGAAGGTAGCCCATGGTTCGCTTGTAATCGATCTCCTCTTTAAAGGTTAATTTGTCTGAAAGCCAATCACCACTAGTTCCTCTTTGCTTAAAATTCAAGCAGTTTTTTGAACCTGCTGTTCCGAAAACTGGCCAAAAACCAAAACATAAAACATAACCAAACAATGTTATTCTTTTATGATAGAGAATGTATAAAGACTAAATTCAATAGACACACTTGAGTTGCATGAATGACCTAAACATTCAACTTGTTATGCCCTCATCCATAGATATTGAGGGGATTACTTAGAAGTACAGAAATTTATCTCAATAGACACACTGGATTGCAGTAATGACCTAAAAATATGACTTCTCACACCCTCATCCATAGATATTCAGAGAATTACTCAGAACTATAAAGTTTATGTCAATAGAAACACATTGCCTCTAACTTACTTTCAGTAAGACTGCATGTTCTTTCACTGGAAAAAATCTCATCAGGATCAATACATTGTTGACTAACTATCTGAGGAACCAGATTCTCTTTCCTGTTTCAATCATGAAAAAGCAATAACGTTTAATAATATATGTAGGGTACTTCAAAGAAATTAAGATGGCATTCATGAAAAACAAAAACGAAAACCCAAGTTAGCAGTTACCATGCCCAAGAAGGAATTGGTCTCTTTGGTTTATCATCCTCATCTTCCTCTTCCTCTTCATCATCAGAACTTTTGTAGGGAGAAATCTGATATGACTGAAACCCACTTTCTAAGGTTTTCACTTGCTCAAATGGGGTAGAGCATTGTGTCATTAAACTTTTGGGCTGCTGACCCAGGGACTTATTCTCCTTTGCTGATTGCTTGGCTAATATATGAGACATATTTTCATCAAATGATGTGGACAGCTTTCCACCATACATCTGCGGATACATGCTAGATCCAATGCGTGGTATACTTGGCACCCTTCCTGCTTCTGTAGGTTGATTTCTTGTTGGGAGAAGAACACGTCTCGATTGTACATCCCATTCAGCCGATGATGTCATTGTGAAGTTCTCGGTTGATACCTCGGAAAACTAAGCACACATATTTACAGAAATCATTGAAACGTGTAAAAAAACCAACTCTGACAACAAATTAAAAAAGGTAACATGTTGTGTAATCATGAGGATCATTTCACTATACCATCCGCGGAACAAATGAAGTAGAGCTATCCTCATCATTAACTCTAGGTTGCAAAAACACTGCTTCTTTCTGCTTCCGGTTGGCTTGCTTCTCAGCAAACCGAGCAACTTTTGACGACTCCTCTTGTTTTCTCCGACGTTCAGCTTCTTTCTCCTTTTCTATGCGCCGTTGTCTCTTTGCTTCCTCCTCTTGAGCTTTCCTTTTCCTTTCCTTTTCCTCCTGCACAGATTCGTCAAAATATTATTGGGCATTATGTTCGAAGAACTTGAATTGGTACAAGTTATTTTACACATTCTTAACTCTACTCTACGTACCAACATCCTTCGTTTGTTTTCTTTCTCGTCAAGCTCCAACCTCTGACGTTCTTCTTGCTCTTTTCTTAGCTTCTGCACTTCTTCTACTCTCTTCCGTTTCTCTTCTCGTTCTCTCTTGTCGGCTTCTTCACGTTTACGCTTCCTATCAGCAAGTTCTAACTCTTTTTTTCTCCTTTCTTCTTCTTTTTTCCTCTTCTCCTCCTCTTGCTTCTTGGTTTTCTCTTGATCTATTTTCATCTTCACCTCAGCAGCACGTTTCACCTTTTCAGCTACACCTTTTGTTGTGCCTTTTGTCTCATGGCCCTCCATTCGGCCCAACCTTCGTTCATATTCACGCTTTTCCTCCAGCCTCTTCGCATTTTCAGCTGCTTCAAGGGCTTTTACTTTGACTTCTCTTTTACCTGATATCATACAGCCATCCAACTTATGCTCCAGATGAGACAATAACCCATGTAAAAAACAAGGTCTAGAGACGATGAAATCTCAAGGAGAGCAATAACCCATGTATAAAGCAAACTCTACAGAAAGCACAATGAAACAATAAGCATGTAAAGGAAGTCGTAGAAAATGAAAGCAACTCACCATTTGCATAGGGCAAGGCTGCCTGAGCCTGTTTTTGATGTTGAAGATCCAGAAACGAACTGGTAACTGTAGCTAAATTGTAGCGCTTGTGAGAGCTCTTCATCACATTCGGATTATCAAAAGTCTTGTTAGCTTTGAAACAGCATTGCTTTTCTGAAAGCGTGTCTGATTCATCACAGGTTTTACCAATGGACCAAGAATGATCAGAAGTTTCAGCTTCCTTTTCTTCTTCTTCTTCTTCTTCGAGATGGGTGTTGAGACACATTTCTGACTTTTGCATTCTAGACATTCCACAACTGTAGTCCAAATCAGACCTAGCACACCTAAAGTTTGGTGTGTCTAGATATCCACTTCGTAAACCAAAAGCTCCTGAATGACTACGATAAATTTTATCCATTCCGTTTGCCTGTTTTTGTGAGCTATCAAAACACAGTGCCTTGCCTTGCCATAATATCCCGAGCGGTGAGAATGAAGGACTTTCACATTCCTCGAATGAGGGCCTTGGAATCAGAAACTCAGATGGCAGAGAAACATCCAATAAGTTTTTGATGCCATTCTGTTCTTCATTTCCATTCATGGAAATTTTCATTTTCTTGAACAATTCTAGTGAGAAATCAGATGGAGACCGAGCCCTTTTCCTTCGATTGCTGTTTACAGTTCCCTGGGCCAAAAGCATGTTGAATTTCAGCGCACCAACATCAGTAGGTGTGGACTTCTGTATGTCTTCTCCAATATTACTTGCTGAACTCTTTGGAGAAGAAGTCTCCTCTTTAGTGTTAAATCTAAGAAACTTTCCTGAGCTCCCAGGAGAGAGAGATTCCTCTTCATTATCGAATCTAAACGCCTCCATCTCAGCAGAAGTCTTCAAGCGGTCAACACTGCCATTATTCAAACATGATCAATTCCAGTTGCACGTTTTGCAAAACCAATTGAAGAGATAAAGAGATGAGAAAATACTGACCAATGTTTATGGTTGCTGGGTGAGCCAACAAGCGCAACCCTTTGGTAAGCAGTATTCTTTTCTTTTTGTGATACCAGATGTGGTATTCTGCTTGCATCATTCAGCTCCAGAATGCTGTGTTTCATCGCTGAATTCTGGGATAAATCTTGAAGAGCTAGTGGACTAAATTGGAAACTGTTGTTGTCAGGGCCCTGTATAAAAATGGAGTGATGTAAGTAAGGCAGTACAATATACAACCAACATATTTAACCCTACATTGAAGAAAATGCGTTCCACCTCCTGCATGAACTTGTATTGGAGGGCATTCTCTGTTTCACTTGAATCTTTCAGCCTGTGAATCTCCTTCATTTCATTCAAATCATTTAGTTCGTGAACATCATTTGGTTCAGTGAAACTTGTTAGTTTGTGAATATCCTCTGTTTCTCTTGTGTCATTCAGTTTGTTAACATCCACTGGTTCAATGGAAGCTCTTTGTTTGCGACCACCCCCTGTTTCTCTGGAATCATTGAGGTTACAGACATCCTTTGTTTCATTGAAATCCCTTACTTTGTAAGTATCCCCAGTTTCTCTGGAACCGTTCAATCTATGAAAATTATCCACTTCTTTGGAAAAGAGAATGGGGTCTGTTTCCTTGGTATCGCTTTTTTGTCTTAGGATCAAAGTATTAATGCATTCTGTTGGTAATGAGATCTCCATGTTCACATGAGCATACCTTGCCAATGAAGCCACCTCTGCAGTGTGATCTGAAAGTTCCCTATATTGCTCTTCTTCAGGGCTTTCATGCAATATATTCTTTCGCGCTCTTGATGATTCATAATCTACAGGGATTTCAAATTTCTGTTGACCTTGTGTTTTTACAGCAGTCCTTGTCATGTCAATATTCCCCCCTCCTATCTCCATGAGATATGGCTCAAGGTATGCATCAGTTCTCAGCAGAGAAGCTGTAGTAAATGGGCTCCTCAAGCTGCAAGCACTTATTACTCAAAAGATCAAAAATCCAGAAACAACAAGAAATCAAAGGACATGATTGTAATCAATGAAATCGATCAGATACAGGAGGATACTGACCAACTGTCATGATTGCTCGCAGAGTTATACAAAAGACCTTGGTGTACAAGAAGTTGCCCATTGCCAGATGATGATGATCTTCCATCATTAAAATCTGGAGTATTGAATACATTAGGTGAATTGAGAGATGAATCTTCAGGAGATAACAAACTACCTTGAAGATTGCCTGTGTGATTTTTGTCAGAAAAGATAACGCAAGCTTCTTCCTGTGCCAAAACATCTCAAAACATGTCAATTGAAAGAGCACAACCATGCTGAAAACAATGAACTGAATAATATATTCCTCCTTATCACTTGGATTTAAACAAATTTGGTCCCCATGCAATACCTTGGTTTGGAGAAGTTCACTTGTTTCCTCAAATTCAGTCAGTTGGTGAACAGAGCATCCTTCACTGAAATTACTTGATTGACGAGTGTCCTTTGCTTCAGTAGATTTGCGAACATCTTTCATGTCTTTGCAAATACTCTTTCTGAAGGTTGAAGTGTTTTCACATTCAGTCAACACTACGTAGTCCTTGAGGACTGATTGTCTACTTTTTACCTTTGCACTCATTGTTTTGTTTTTAATGAGCTTTGAAGCTTTATTGAGTGAAGAATTTTTAGTTTCTAGAGATGACTGATCATGACTTTCCACAATCCTCTCTCCAGATTCATTGAGATCAGCCTTCATGAACTTATTACAAACCATTTTCACAGGGCTTGGAAACTCTCGAGTGCTGTCATTGCTTAAAAAACATCAAAATTTAGAATTTTAAAGAGAAACACAGGAAAAAGAAGAACACAGGTAATCCTTACCAAGTGCTGAAACTGACTCCAGATTCTTCACATGCAAAGCATTGCTGAAGAGGACCATCTCTTTTTCCTGGCAATAAACATGGAGTTTGGATTTGCCTGTTGAGCTTCTGTGTATTGAATTTGTTTCCTGACTGCTGCAATGAATCATTAAGAACCAGTGGACTAAGTCCGAGTCTTCTTGTGTGATTCTTCTTAGAAGAGGTGACACCTTCCTGGACAAGCAAAGCCTGATGAGACAGATTATTTAGATAAGTGAAAAAACATGGAAATAAAGAGCTTGAAGATAGTTTTATTACCATACCTCACAGGAAAATTGTTTTCTCACTCGCTGAGCATCCTTCGTTTCGTCAGCTTGGAGAACATCCTTTAGTACCTCCAAGCAATAACCTTTTTCTCCAGTCGACTTTTTCAAGCATTCCATTTCTGAGGAGACCTCCATTGTCTGAGGAAAACCCAGTTCAGACACTTTAAGATTTGATGGCAAGTTGTTTCCAGCCAGTGACTCTCGGGAATGAAGTTTGTGGGAGCTATCTTTTCCTTGATTTGTTATGTGTCTTAGATCTTCATATCCTATATCACCTTGCACCATGAAGGATGCCTTTTGAGAGTGCAAGATGTGAGGAGTCTTTCTTTCCACAATAGTTTCTGTCCGCAATTTTCTGACCTCTGTCTCGATCGTGAGCGGGGTCTGTCTAAACTCAATAGATTGTTTTCGTGATCTTTCTGCTACCAAGGATGCCTCATGAGACTGCTTGAAGTGAGGAGTGGTATCTTTGGTTCCAATCGTTTTGATAGCTGTCTTGATACGAGATAATGATGACCTACTTTTAGGGTTACTTGCAGAGCTATTATGTGCAATACCTTCATAAGCAGGAATTTCTTTTTTTTGTAATATAGGTTTTGGTGTTCTGATTGCATTATTCGGCTCCTGAGTGCTATCTTTGATAGTTGAATTCTTAGATGAATCTTTAACAGCTAGTGACCTAAATCGAAACCCCGATGACAGTAGTTTTGTGGCATTGAACTCTGGAGTACTGCCTATATTGGCTGGATTTGGATATGAATCTTTAGGAGGTAGAGGACTACTTTGGAGACTATCTTTGAGAACATCTTTTAGTTCTTCGGAAATATTATTTCCGAAGGTTGAAGTGTTCACACATTCTACCATCATTGCTTGACTATCAACTGAATCACTAACATACCTGTAATACACTATTATCTTGCAGTTAATAAAAATAAGTAAAGATATAAATGGAATGTGCAAGGAGAGACTATACTGACCAAATTTTACGATTCTTTATAGAGTTTCCACACTCAAATCCCTCGACTGGAAACTGCCTTTTTCCTAACAATGGAGGCAGAGTTCTGTTTGCTCGATTAGATACCTGAATATCTGGTTTGCAAGTTAGAATCTGAGCTGAGGTTTTAAGAGATATTGGACTCAGTTGAGAGCTAGCCATGTGAATACAAGTACTGCTGCAATATTCTCGTTGTATATTAACAGATAAATCTTTAGTTCCTAAAGATGATTGATGTTGACAATTTTCCACGATCTTATCTCCTGAAGTATTGAGATCTGTCTTCATGACGTGAGTACGTTCCATTTTCACAGGGCTCGGAAAGTCTCGAATGCTGCTATTAGTAAAGAAACATTAAAATCGGATTAAGGAGAAAAAAGAAGAAAACAAGTTATCCTTACCAATTGCTGAAACTGACTGCAGATTCTCCATATGCAAAAACTTGTTGACAAGGTAGTTCCCTTTTTCCTGACAATAAACATGGGATTTGGATTTCCGTGTTGAGCTTCGATATATCGAAATGTTTCTCTGGCTTCTGCAATGAATCGCTAAGAACTGGTGAACTGAGTTCAGGTCTTACTGTGTGATTCTTCTTTGAAGACATGATATAATCATCATCCTGTATGAGCAAAGACTGATGATACACGTTAGTCACATTTTGAATTTTGCATGAAAATAAAGAGCTCAAGGGTATTTTCATTACCCTACCTTACACAAAACTTCCCCATTCTCTGTCAGATGGTGAATGGGATAGTTCCTTTGGTGGGCATCCCTTGTTTCTCTAGTTCGTAGAACTTCCTTCACGACAACTGCAGAATAACTCTTTTTGAAAGGTGACTTTTCTGAGCATCCAGTTTGTGAGAAGATCTCCATAGTTTGAGGAAAACCCATTTCAGAAACATTTAGATTTGATGGTGCATGTGATACATTCAATGCCTTTGGTGGTCTTGAAGCAGATGAAATTCTCAATACTTCAGCTGATGACTCAAGGCAACCCTGTTTGTAGGAGCTATCTTTTACTTGGTTTTTAAAGTGTTTCATTTCGTCATCCTCTATAGCACCTTGCACTACCAAAGATGTCTTTTGAGAATGTATGATCTGAGGGGTTTTTCTTTCCATCATAGTTTCTGTTCCTAATTCTTCAATATTTTCCTTGATCATGGAAGGGGTCTCTCTGACCTCAATAGATTCTTTTAGTGATCCTTCAGCTACCAAAGAAACCTTTTGAGTGTGCTTCATGTGAAGAGTGGTCTCTCTGGCCCCAGTAGCTTCTATCTGCAGATCTATGGGATCTGTACTGATAGCCTCCTGAAAGTTCATCATACAAGGGGTCTTTCTAGCCCGTGGGTGTGATCCTTCTGATACTGTGGATACCTTCAGGGATTGCACGTGAGAGGTGGTCTCTCTTGTACCAATAGTTTCTCTTGGCAATTCTTCTCTCTCTGTTTTAATAGCTCCTTGAGAGTATACCATGAGAGGCGTCTCTTTGGCCTTAATAGCTTCGTTTTGTGATCCTTCTCCTAGTGATTCTTCTGCCACCAAGGGTGCTTTTTGAGAATACATCATGGGAGGGGTGTCATTGGCATTTCCTCGTGATTTTTGTTGTTGTGATCCTTCCACCACATGAGACTGTACAGTAACAGGGTTCTCTTTGTCTCTAATATCATCTTTTTGAAAGCCTTCAGATACCAATGCTATAGTTTGAGAGTGGATTGTCTGAGGGGTCTCTCTGGATGCCATAATTTCTCTTTGGGATTCATTAAACTCTGTCACGATAGGCATAGTGCAACGGGTTTTGCCATCCCCAATGTTTTCTTTCTGTGTTTCTTTGAACTCTTTGTTGGTAGCATGTGGGAAGCCCATCATGTGATGAATCTCTATGGCTCCAATAGATTCTCCTTGTTGTGACTCTTTGAGATTTTTCTTCATACTCCATTGAGAATGCATCATGTGAGGGGCCTCCATGCCCCAAATATTTTCTGCTTGTGGTTCTATGGCTTCTGTTTTAATAGCTTTTTCCACATGAGACCTTATCACACTTGGAGGAGCCATGGCAATACATGGTCGCTTAGTTGTCCGAGATCTCGATGCATATGCTCTACCTCTAGGATTGTCAATATGTTCATCAGCCACATGTGAAAATGACCCAATAGCTTCTTGGTCTGTTCCTTTCAGCTCTTCCTTGATAGTGACCTTGATAGATTCTCCTTGTGATTCTTTAAGGTTTACCTTCATAGGCAATTGAGAATGCATCATATGAGGCACCTCTGCAGACGCAATAACTTCTCCCTGTGGTTCTAAAGCCTCTGTTTTCATAGTTTTTTCTACATTAGATCTCGTTACTCTTTGAGGAACCATAGAAATGCATGGTTTCTTAGCTGTTCGAGATCGTGATGTCTTTGCTCTACCCCTGGGATTCTCAATATCATCATCAATCATGTTTGAAAATGATCCAATAGTTTCTCCCTGTGCTTGTCTGAAGTCTGTCTTGATAGCATGTGGGGTACCCTTCATGTGAGGAATATCTATAGCCCTGATAGATTCTCCTTGTGATTCTTTAAGATTTGACTCTGTAGCCAATCGAGAGCGTGTCATATGAGGGGCCTCTACGGCCCCAATAACTTCTCCTTGTGGTTCAATGGCCTCTCGTTCAATACTTTTTTCCATATGAAATTTTCTTACTCTTTGAGGAGCCATAGCAATACATGGTTTCTTCGCGGTCCTAGATCTCAATGCATATGCTCTACCTCTCGGATTCTCAATATCTTCATCAAGAACATGTGAAAATGACTCAACATTATCAAAATTCTTCTTACATCGTATTGAATCCAAACCTAACGAGCCTATTACCAATGGAGCAATAGGAGGATCTACACATAGCCTCTGCTGAGAGTTTCTGAGATCTGATAGAGATTCGTGGAATTGATCCGCCAGATCTTTAAACTGTTGAACTGCTCGATTGATGCTTTGGAAGGAGTATTGATCTAATATGCCGAGAGCATGGCTAACACTAACTTCATCAGATGCCATTTTAAACCGTAAAACCTATGTTCCCTGTTCAGACCGTTCTCACCAGAAACTTTTAATTTGTGCAATGCTGATTCTGTTGAAATCTTTTCACCAGAAACTCTATTTTTTATCTCTCCAAACTATGCTTTGGTATAGATTATTGGACCTGCAATGTCAATTTCTCTGATCAAATATTTCACTTGAACCTCCAACTTTCTTTTCAATAATTGTAATCAGAAACCCTAGCTTCTGTTCAAAACTGTTCATCGAGGAACCAACCCTACACTTTTGTTCAGATCTTTTTCAGCAGAAACAAGCCCTAAAATCCGACAGTTCACCAGAAATCTTACAGTTCGGTATTCCTCGGGATTAGGATTCGGTATCACCTCACGCAGCGAGAAGCTAATCGGACACGAACCCACCATAGCTTCGGAGCGGAAACGAGATGGGCTGAGCAGGAAAGGGGAGAAGACCAACGAAAAAGTGAAAACGGCGGAAGGATGGAAGAAGCAGGGGGGGGCGAAGCTTCCATGGAAGCTTGGAGAGAGGTCTAGGGGATCGTAAATCTGTTTCTGTGGAGGGTATGGGGAGGAGGAAGATCAGAGGGAAGGATGAGAGGCCAAACAGGAGGAGGTTTCTCTCTGTCTTTCTTCCTACCCCCTTCTCTTCTCTCTCTGTCTCTGTCTCTGTCTCTCTATCTTACCGTTAGAGCTAAAAGAAGGGATACTCTGTTTTCAAATGCTTCCCACCCAAAAATATGTTGGCTTACTACATAAATACATATATGTGTGTACATACATACATACATACATACATACATACATACATATATGTATGTACATACATACTCAGTACATATACATATGTACACAATACAAGAATTGATCGCATTTTCATGGCTATGTGTCGGTATGCATTGCATATGTATGTATGTATGTATGTCATTGTTGGTTTCTGCTTTCCGCTCTCTTCTGACCGACCACCTTTTCGCCTGCCTGCTCCCTCTCTGACTTCAAAACCCGATTACATGGATCCTGGGGGTTTGTAGCTCCCTAAGCCTGTGTGTAGCTTTCTGCCTCTGCCCATTGTTCCTCGCATGCTTCTTTCGTTTCGGGAATCTTGAACCTCGATCACGTGGACCGCAGCTATTATTGCCACAAATCTGATGATTGTTCTGATGACATGCTCTATAGACGAATGTGGATCGACAATATGACCTAAACTTAGTCATGACTTGTGTGATGTTTTTGCTTGATGGGCTCGAGAGAGGCAACCAAAATTCGAGTTGTTGGATTGACCTTCAGTAGCTATAGTTTGTCTAGCAAGCTCAATTGTGGAGGATTCAAACTTGACTTTGTCAGCTTATTTTGTAGCCATTCCTAGCATGTAACTCAATCACCCACTACATACGCGTCACCACAAAAACAACTTGTGTTGTGCAAACTATTGGGTTGAAAATGAGACCAAGATAATGAGTGTTTTTAAGGTTTGACCACACTTATCATGTATTACATAATAACTAAGAAGTTGAGATTGGGGAAACCAACTCATTGATAATGTTGAATATTCAAACAACCTCCACTAAACTCATCTCATCAGCAAGTTCAAAATTTGAATTTCCTTTATCGTCCATTTGTTATAAGCGAGATCATTGTCAAAACATTGAGACTAATAAATAGCCCGCTTAGAAGCTAAGTCTAATGTTCCAAACAATAAAGTAGACCTTCTATAGTCATGAAAGTGCCAACAATAAGGTTTGTGTCGACATTACCATGGTCCATAATGAATGCTTGATGGATTTGCCCAAATTTTTATTTTAGAATAGTCCACAACAAGGAAAGTTGAGGGCTTCAAACAATGATCAAACAAACTAAAGCCAACGAGAAACTTAGAGTTGGCAAGATCAACATCGTTTATTAGGTTGGGAATCCCATAGGATATATATAATGAGGGTGAAGATCATGGAAAACCACGGATAGCCCATCGAGAGAGAAAGTACAAAGCTTCAAACAAATAAAGTAGATGTAATTCTATTCCCACTTGCACTGATAATAAACCGTGTCTTCTCTCTACGAGGGATAATAAAAGAATAAGGGAAAACTTTGCAACACTCAAAAGTGTTGGAATTGTAAAATAACTATATTTTATTATTACACACACCACTTAGTTGTGACAATCATCGATATTGTGTACGAACATTGAATTAGTCATTAAGTGTGTTATAACATGTTGACATATTTGGAAGACAGGTATGTGAAGGTCCCATAAGAAAGGATAAGGTTGAGCCTTTGTAACAATATGTGTTCTCAAGTTAAAGTTAAACCATAAAAAACGAGTCAAAATATCCACGTGCACATGTGATTGGGACCAAGCAAGTATGTATTCATACAAAATATTAGAAAGACAAGTAATGGATGTTTTATAAAGAACGAAGGGGCTCTAAAAGAATCTTATGGAGAAGGGTTACACATGTCACACACCCAAATCATGAAGACTATGTAAAAAATGAGAGTTGAAGAAGAGAAAGTAGTTAGCATGGGACACACACATATTTACACTAATTTACCCCATAATGCATATATTCAACTCTAAAGTAAATGTAAAACTTTTGCAATTGATGATAAGGAATATTGGAGTATATTTTGCACGCTTGTAAACATGTCTAATTGTTTATGCGTGAAATACATTTATAGTATTGATACCTTTCTGGTTATCCACACAACATAGTGCAGAGAGACTTTGACTCGGTACTTACTATCAATACTGCTTTGATTGACATGTATGGAAAATGTGGGGCCTTGGAACCTTGAAGTTTCTGCCAAGCATGAGGTAATTCAAGCATGTTACAAACACAAATTTGAGACCAACATCATACTTGGTAATGCTCTTATTATCATGCATGGTTGATGATGCACAATCAATTTTCGATCAAATGCATCAACGGAATGTGAGTAGCTGGAATACAATGATATTTATATATGGTCATCATGCGTAATGTCAAGAAGCACTTGAGTTATATGAGGGGAGTGCAAATGACCTCGCATGGATATATTGTCAAAGTACCTATGGCACCTTGGGTGAATTAGGCCAAGGTAAAAAAATCCATAGTTGCATAATTGAGTGTGGATATGAGTCCAACATAGGGTTAGGAAATGCTCTCATAAACAGTGTGGGGTTTTGATGGAAGCATTCACAATCTTCAATGACATTAGGAAGGATGTGGTCTCCTAAAATGAGATGCTCTCTTGCTTTTCTCAACATGGTCATGGGAAGAGATATATCGAACTCTTTGAACAAATGCAAGACGAGGGCACGAAACCAGATGAAGTGACCTTCCTTACTATGTTAAGTGCATGCGGCCATGTTGGGTTGGTCGAGGAAGAATCAAAATTCTTCAAGTCAACGAGTGAGGAACACTGCGTTTTACTTGTGGTGGGTTAATATGGATGTATGGTAGATTTAGTTGTAAAAACTGGCAATCTCGATGTGGTTGAAGACCTTATTTATAGTATGTTAGGTCATGCCTTAGCTCTTATATGGATGACTCTAATTGGTGCATGTAGGAATTTAGGCGAGTTCAAGTGAGGGGAAAGGACCTTAAATTACATATCTCTCTTGGAACCCAATAATGGAGCTCTGTATATCTTGCTCTCAAATATTTATGCCAGATGGGAGTTGGAATGATGTAAAAATGCTAAACGAAACGATGGTCCAATGAGGAGTAAATAAACAACGAGGATGCAACATGATTGAGGTGAATGATGAAATTCATAGATTCTTTCCTCGTGTTCAATGGCATCCCAATTGCAAGGCTATATATGCAAAACCACACACTCATGATGGCTCGAGGAGGCGTGTTGAGATAACGAGCTCAACCACATACTCATCATGACATGTATGTGCATGTGTGCGTTAAAGTTCATCATCAACTTAACAAATGTGAAGGTCATTTGCATTGAATGAAGTGGTATGTTAGATATCCCACTCACTCTCCCATGGTTTGTTCCAAACTTCCATGCGTACTTTCATGAAAGTTCAATATAAACCAAATCCCACCTCTAGTACAAATTGTTGGTTATATGTTGATGATAGTTTATATACTTGTAGTATTAAACGCATCACTTTTATTGTACACTCCATCGCAGGCTTAGTATATAGTAACCTCTGCAAGTCATTCGGCTTCTTGATTAGTTGCTCGACTCGATCGGGTTGCGGGTGAGGGGACCCACCCGCCCTCTCCTTGTATTTCATTGTAATCGTCCATCATATTGCTTAGTATAAAGTTAATGACATTTGGTGTTATTCTTTGATTTCTCTCTCCCTCTCTCTCATGGACGCACACACACACAAAACATATATCACACTTCTTACTCAGCCTACTCCACTACACACTTACACTTGATCCTCCATAGAACTATAAACTATGGCTTATTATAGTAGTCTCTGTTTGCAAGGCTTTGAGATTGGAGAGTTCTTAGTATAGTAAATAAACGTACATAAATTGAAATTCATGACATTGTTCCAAGCATGGACAACAACACTAACAACGGTGGTGGGGATGGTAGTGTTAGCACCTAGCGAAAGAGAGAGAGTTGATGAAGAATCATGAGTTATTTTTCTTGTTATCACCTTATTGTGAACGTAAGTGTTTGCGGAAGCGTAAAACAGAGAACAACACAGAGAGAGAGAGAGAGCAGAATGCAATTTCAAAATTATATCAAGACTCTGTATACACACTGTGCTAAGTAGCACTATTTATACAAGTCCTCTTGGGACTGACAGAAGTACCATGTACTTCAATGCTCACACGAGCATCTGACACTTACTACGAGACTATAGATACCTAGTAGTCTATCCTATTCTAGGCTTCCGATTGGACTGCCGGTTACGGATTGCACCCGGCCTCCACTGCTTGCCGGTTCGGTTGCTCACCGTCATACCAAACCGTTTCGCCCGATCCGTCTCGCTTACCGGCCCTGGCTTATTCAACCGATCCGGCTCCGGTTGAGCTTGCTGCTCAACACTCCCCCTCAAGCTCAACCTGAGGTGGGGTCGTAGTGTCGACCTCTGTGGCAGTCGGTTCTTTCAACCGACTTCTCCTGGCGTCACTCCGCCTTGCTCGCGCTCCTCGTCCGGTCTGGTCCCGTTTGCTGCGACCCCTTTGGTTCTGCGTGCCTCGACCCTCTCGGTCGGCATGTCTACTCAATAGGCCCATCTCAGCACTCACGTTGTTGTGACTCCGGCACTTGCCGATCTGTCGGTTCTCCCATGATGGCATCGACTTCCGCTGTGCCCGTGTCCCCTTGGCCTTCAGTCGATCCGACTCATCTGGATCCATCTGTTGATCCGAGTCAGCTGTCTCCGACTCTTCCAGCTCTTGTCCGAATCGGTACACTCCGATTCGACTTCCGGCTTCAGGCCTCTCACCACATTGGACCACTTCTGAGTCTTGGCCTTCTCCATGCTTCCCTCGGCTTCTTCAGCCGGTAAACCGAAATCGAATTCTTCATTCGACTCTGCATCATGGTCAGTACCGTCGTGATGACCTCCGCACAGCATGCACTTCTCTTCCTGAGTGCACAACTCTTCTTCACAGCTGCTTGCTCCGACCTGTTCGGATGTGTCGACTTCCTTCGTCGACTCGGCTTCCTTCATCTTCTTGTCTCCTCTTCTTCCGGCTCTCCTCTTACCGACGGGTTCAACAGTTTCTTTGCATTTGCCGGTTTTGGTAGAGACTTTGCCCTTGCTTCTCCCCCTCAAGTGCGGCACGTCAAGATGCTGAATACCAAGCATGTCGGTAAAGTGCTGCAACTTGTCCGATCCGAGCGGCTTGGTGAAGATGTCGGCAACTTGCCGATCCGTATGAATATACCGTAGGTCAACTTCACCGCTCAGGACCCGCTCACGCACGAAGTGGTAGTGCACCTCGATGTGCTTTGTGCGAGCATGGAACACAGGGTTCCTGGCGAGCTGCAGGCTGCTCATGTTATCACAGTAAATCGGGATCAGGGTCGGCACCTCGATCCGCAAGTCTCGCAGCAGTCGCCGAAGCCAGATGGCTTCACAAGTGGCAACGGTAGCGGCCCGGTACTCAGCCTCAGTGCTTGACAAAGCCACTGTGGGCTGCTTCTTGCTGCTCCACGCAACGGCCGCGCTACCTATGGAGAACATGTATCCGGAAGTGGAGCGGCGATCAGACGCATCGCCGGCCCAGTCAGCATCTGTGTAACCGACAAGCTCTTCGGGTATACCTCGCCGGTATAGCAGACCCCGATCCTTAGTGCTGCTGACATACCGTAATATTCGTTGCGCGCACTGAAGGTGCTCCACGGTCGGCTTCTGCATGAACTGACTTACCATGCCGACCGGATAGCTGATGTCGGGTCGGGTGATGGTTAAGTAGATCATGCTTCCGACAACCTGTCGGAACCGTTTCTCATTGCAGGCCGGTCCGGAGTTGGGACAGAGCTTCTGGTTTCGGTCCAGGGGTGTGGAGACAGGTCGGCAATCCGTCATGCCGAACTTATACAGCATATTCAACACGTAATGTCGTTGTGAGAGCAATATGCCGTCGGGGGTCCGGATCACTTCGATCCCAAGAAAATAATGAAGGTCCCCCAGGTCCTTCATTTCGAATGCGTCCGACAACTGGGACTTGACGTGGTTGATTTCGGGAAGACCCGGTCCGGTGATGACTAAATCATCCACATACAAGAGTATACATACCGGACCGTCAGAGCCTTGCCGAATGAATAACGAAGAGTCCGACATAGAGACAACAAACCCCAGCTTACGCAACTGGTGCGTGATCTTCGCGTTCCAAGCTCGGGGGGCTTGCTTCAAGCCGTAAAGCGACTTCTTCAGTCGGCATACCGCCGACTTGTTCATCTCCGAGTGAAATCCGGGGGGCTGAGTCATAAGGACTTCTTCTTCAAGCTCTCCTTGAAGGAAGGCGTTCTTCACATCCATCTGGTGAAGATGCCACCCCCTTGCCGCAGCAACCACCAGTACCACACGAACCGTCGTCATCTTCGCCACAGGAGCGAAGGTCTCGTCGTAGTCGATTCCGTGGGTCTGCGCGTATCCCTTCGCCACTAACCAGGCTTTGTACCGATTAATAGAACCGTCGGCGTTGTACTTGACCTTGTACACCCACTTGCATCCGATCGGTTTACAGTGACGGGGAGGATCAACTAGGTCCCAAGTTTCGTTGGCATTGAGTGCCCGCATTTCTTCGTCCATAGGGGCACGCCAATTTGCATCCTTTGCTGCTTCTGCGTAGCTCTCCGGCTCACACACTTCTGTCACCTTAGTCATGTACGCATAATGATGCGCCATGTATTCATTGTACCCGTACCGCATGACGGGATCCTTCTGGCGGGTTGATCGGCGCAACGCACCGTCACCTGATTTGAGGCCCTTTTTGGCCAGTTCGGTCTTCGTTGCCGAAGATCCGCCTTTCTCCTTTCCGGAGTCGGATACGCACCGATCCGACTCATCGTTGCCGGTTTCGAATTCCGGCATCTTCCTCTTCCCTTTCTCTTTGCGCGTGAACCGTTTCCTCGGTGCCTTGCGCGGGGAGAGCACGGTAGAGTCTCCACCACTTGCCGTCACTTCATCCGACTGGTCCAACCGACTCAGTCGCTCGTTCGGTCCACTCAACCGTAACGATTCCGGACTCTCATCTTGAGTCCCGGCTTCATCATCCTCTGCTAGGGCTAATTCAGGCTCACTGGCCTGATCTTCCGGCATCGGGTCGGGATCGGAAGTCAGAGTCGGTACGGAGTACCAAGATGCCGATTCATCGAACTCGACATCCCGGCTAACTCGGACTTCCTTCGTTCGGGGGTTATAGCACTTATACCCCTTTTGCTCTTGAGCATAGCCAACTAGGATGCATTTTTCCGATTTTGCATCCAGCTTTCTCCGCTTCTGATCCGGCACATGCACATACGCTATGCTGCCGAATATACGAAGGTGTCTTAAGTTCGGCTTGCGCCCGAAATACAGCTCATGAGCTGACACCTTGTCACCAATGCGGTTTTGTATGTAGACAGCCATCTGGACCGCCTCCGCCTAGTAGAATCGGGGCATGCTCTTCTCCTCCAGCATTGTCCTCGCCGCTTTGACGAGTGTCCGGTTCTTCCTTTCGGCCACACCGTTTTGCTCCGGTGTGTATCTGCAGCTGAACTCTCGCCGAATTCCCTTCTGCTGCAGATAACTAGTGAATTGGACGGAAAAATATTCCTTTCTGCCATCCGACCGAAGGCATTTGATCTTCCTCTTCGATTCCCGTTCCACCATCCTCTGGAGGCTCCGGAAACAGTCGAAGACTTCGCTCTTCCGCTCAATGAGGTAGATCCAAGTATGCCGAGTATAGTCGTCGATGAAGGAGACGAAGTATCGGCTCCCGCCAAGGCTTACACTTTGTGCCGGTCCCCACACATCCGAATGGATGAGATCGAGCTTGTTACGGCTCTGGTTCCGTTCGGTGAGGAATGGAAGCCGGTGTTGCTTCCCAAGTTGGCAGGCTTCACAGATTTCGGCTCTCCGGCCGCTGAACTTCGGCAAACCAAAAATTACTTGTTTCGTTTGCAGATCTTGAAGCCTCCGGTAGTTGACGTGGCCTATCCGCTTGTGCCACAGGTCGATGTCCGACTCGACCTTCTGTCGTTCCGCGAACAGAGCGGTGCCTAAGTCATTGGTGTTGAGAATAAACATCCTCCCGTCTCTGCGCCCTTGCGCATTGACTTCGCCCTCATCCTCAATGAAGCACCCGAGGTGCGTAAACCGCACCTGCATTCCCTAGTCGACAATCTGACCGACGGACACCAGGTTCTTCGTGATCGTCGGAATGTGTAATACGTTCATCAGCTTCCCTTTCTGTCCGACGTGGCTTAGAGGGACTTCTCCGACATGCACGATTGGGTGAGGAGTGTCGTCTCCGGTTTCGACTACTCCTGGTTGATCCGGTTTCTCCAGAAAGGAGAACCACTCTTTGTGGCTCGTCATGTGGTTCGACGCGCCGGAATCAACATACCACACTTCCTCCGTTTCGGAAGTGGTCTTCTTCATTGAGTTTGCCTTGTGATTCATCACCAAGGCTGGCCCCTTACCGGCCTTTCCGGTTCCGGATCCTCCTAATCCGTTTGCGTAGTGCGAGTTTTGTCGGCCTTCCTTACCGGTCTTGCCAGATCCGGATTTGTCCGAATCGGCACGCTTTCTCCAGCACTCACTTTCCCTGTGGCCCTTTTTGCCACAGTACCAGCATTCCGTAGCGGATTTGTCTTGCCGGCTTCCGGCACCGCCTTGACTCCCCCTGCTTGTGGAAGTCCCGGAACTGTTGTCGGCACGCTCATAGTGCCTCCGTTCCTGCTCTTGCCGGCCGCCTCCATTGCGTGCCGACCCACCTCTTCCACCACGCCCACGGAGCCGATCTGTTCCCGTGTACAGCATTCGGCTGTCCGGGGATGCACTGGTAGATGCACCGGCGTGGTTCTCCTCTACAAGGAGCATCGACTGTAGGTCGAAGAATGAGGGGGTATTCTCCCTTGTACACACCGCAGTCCGGAACGCTCTGAACTTGGACGCCAGGCCTCCGAGACATACTTGCACCATCTCGTCTTCCTCTACGGTAACTTTGATGGAGGCGAGTGAGTCGCAGATCTCCTTTATCCGGCTCGTGTAGTCTGCCACGGACATGTTCTTCTGTCGAACATTGCTCAACTCCTGTTTGAGTTGCAGCTTCCGGGCAGTGGTGCTTGCGGCGAAAACCTTTTTCAGGTTCCCCCAAGCATCCTTCGGTGTCTTGGCGTCACGGATGTGGCTGAGCAGCTGATCGCCGACACTGGACGCGAAGCAGTACATCACCCTGCTTGCCGCATGTTCCCATACCGGGAAGTCCTTGTGTGCCGAGTCTGGCGCCGCATCATTTGCTCCTTCGACATAACTCCAGTACCCGTGTCCAAGTAGGTATTGGTGCATCTTGTAAGGCCAGGATGCGTAGTTGCTCCTATCGAGCTTCTCCACCGGGAGCGACGTAGCCATGCCTCTATCCATGTCTTCTACTGTGTCTGTTTTCGACCTGTTAGGGTTTTCTTCTCAAGAGTAAATGTCTGCAGCAGAGGTTCTCAACCCTCGCGCTCTGATACCATGTGAACGTAAGTGTTTTGCGGAAGCGTAAAACAGAGAACAACAGAGAGAGAGAGAGAGAGAGAGCAGAACGCAATTTCAAAATTATATCAAGACTCTGTATACACACTGTGCTAAGTAGCACTATTTATACAAGTCCTCTTGGGACTGACAGAAGTACCATGTACTTCAATGCTCACACGAGCATCTGACACTTACTATGAGACTATAGATACCTAGTAGTCTATCCTATTCTAGGCTTCCGATTGGACTGCCGGTTACGGATTGCACCCGGCCTCCACTGCTTGCCGGTTCGGTTGCTCACCGTCATACCGAACCGTTTCGCCCGATCCGTCTCGCTTACCGGCCCCGGCTTATTCAGCCGATCTGGCTCCGGTTGAGCTTGCCGCTCAACACTTATGATATTACGTGAAGATATGTTCTCCTTCTTAGCCCTTATATTAACAATGTTACACTTGCTCATATGATTTCATGGTATTACGTCTAATGTAAGATTTCATGGTATTTCCATTATTGATATCCTAAGGTCACCAATAATATCATTGTTGTGGGGTTGTCATTTGTCAAAATTTCATTGCCATGGGACTTTGCCATTTTCTGCAAGGACATGTCTGTACCATTGGATATTTGTCATCGTTACCTCAAAGGGGTTGACACACTATCACCGCCAATGAAAAATGTGTTGCAATTGAGACCTTACAACTAGTGGGATGTTTCCATCAATGAAGAAAATATTAACATTTACACAAGTGACAAATAAGAGAGCAAAGAAGCAGGATGACTGAGTTAGTGAAGGATGAAGCAAGAATAGTTGGTCATTGAAGGGCATAGAAAAAAGACATAGGACAAGGTGTAAATTGATAACCATGTGAGTATTGAGCCAACTATCGATAGTTGTTAACATAGACTTAACCAATCACCATGTTGATCCAAGTTAAATGATAATCAAGACCAATAATTGACAGTCATGAGTCGAGAGTTGAGTTATTGCAATCTAAGCTTTGATAAGTTATTGTTGAGATATCAAGCTCAACTAGGTTTAGTTATATTAATCAACCATGTAATTTGGTAGTTACATAATTAGAATCTAGTTAGACATGTTGACCTTAAAGCCTTAAATAGGATTTTGTACTTAGTAGGGATGCATTCTAGATCATCCACTACCAAGTTCATTGAATATAGGACTTACATCCTTGTGCCTATATTCTCCTCACATATGTGCACCCTTGCACATGAGATGTATATATACCTCATTGTGGGTATCTTTGTTTTTTATTAATATAGAGAAAGGTCTTTAGCTACACTCTTGGTAATCATCTCCCATTTATCTTATTGTTCATAAGTGTATCTTCCTCTCTCTCTTCCTCTCACACACATACACACACATATCACATAATCTTCCGTTGCTTAATCACATATGTGATTAACTACTCACATAATTAGTTACTAATTAACCCTTAGTTAATTACCTAATTATTAACAATTATGAATGTATTGATTACCATCAGTTGACCAATATCCAAGTGATTGTTATGCCAAGTTACACCAAGTATAATTGGGTTGAAAGTCAATGGACAATTACTAAGACGAGCCAAGAGTTGAGAGATGGCAAAGGTAAGTATGGGTAAAATATTCACTAGTAATAATAAATAACCTATCTTAGGGGTTGACTAAGGTTTTATGATTTAAATTAGCACTCAAATTCCAAGAAGAATCACTCATTTAATGATCTTGTATACATATATTTATTAGGTCCTCTACAATTCATTGTCTAATTCTTTTGAGGGGGGCGGAGATAAGACCTTGTAGATTCAATCTTAATGTAAGATTATTGGCTAATCAATGCATGCTCACAAAGGCCATGCCACTCTACATGGAGCGTGAATATAAGAAATGATGGGCCTTATTAAATCTAATGAGAACAACAATGTTGATTATCAACCATGAACTGATTTATCATTCTGACCGGATAACTGATCTCAGGTCGCGTGATAGTCAAGTAAATAAGGCTTCTGACAATTTGTCAGAACTGTTGCTCGTTGCAGGCCGGTCCGGAGTTGGGACGAAGCTTCTAGTTCCAGTCCAAGGGTGTGGAAACAGGTCGGCATTCTGTCAAGCTGAACTTGTACAACATATTCAAGACGTAACGTCGTTGTGAGAGCAATATGCCATCGGGGGTTCGGATCACCTCAATCCCAAGAAAATAATGAAGGTCCCCCAGGTCCTTCATCTCAAATGCGTCTGACAACTGGGACTTGACGCGGTTGACTTCTGGAAGACCCGGTCTGGTGATGACTAAATCATCAACATATAACAAGATACATATCGGACCGGCTGAGCCTTGCCGGATGAACAACGAAGAGTCGGACTTGGAGGCCGCAAACCCCATCTTGCGCAACTGGTGCGTGATCTTCGCATTCCAAGCTCGAGGGGCTTGCTTTAGGCCGTACAACGACTTCTTTAGCCAGCATACCGCCGACTTGTTCGTCTCCGATTGAAAACCGGGGGGCAGAGTCATAAAGACTTCTTCTTCAAGATCACCCTGAAGAAACGCATTCTTCAAATCCATCTGGTGAAGATGCCACTCTCTTGCTGCTGCAACCGCCAGCACCACACGAACCATTGTCATCTTGGCTACCGGTGCGAAGGTCTCGTCGTAATCGATTCCGTGGGTCTGCGCGTATCCCTTTGCCATTAACTGGGCCTTGTACTGGTTAATTGAACCGTCGGCGTTGTACTTTACCTTGTACACCCACTTGCATCCGATCAGTTTACAGTGACAGGGGGGTCAACTAGGTCCCATGTCTCGTTGACATCAAGTGCCCGCATTTCTTCCTCCATAGCGGCACGCCAATTTGCGTCCTTTGCCGCTTCTGCGTAGCTCTCCGGCTCACACACTTTCGCCACCTTAGTCACGTACACATAGTGATGCGCCATGTACTCATTGTACCCGTACTGCGTGACGGGATCCTTCTGGCAGGTGGACCGGCGTAACTCACCGTTACCCTGTTTGAGGCCCTTCTTGGCCGGTTCGGTCTTCATTGCCAAAGATCCGCCTTTCTCCTTGCCGGAGTCGGATGCACACTGATCTGACTCATTGCCGGTTTCGAATTCCAACATCTTTTTCTTCCCTTTCTCTTTGCGCGTGAACCGTCTCCTCGGTACCTTGCGCGGGAGTACACGGCAGAGTCTCCACTATTTGCCGGTTCCTGATCGGACTGGTCAGATTGACTCAGTCTCTCATTCGGCCCGTTCAACCAAAACGATTCCGCACTCTCATCTTGAGTCCACGCTTCATCATCATCTACTTGGGCCGGTTCAGGCTCACTAGCCTCATCCTCCGGCATCAGGTCGGATTCAGAAGTCGGAGCCAGTAAGGAGTACCACGATGCCGATTCATCGAACTCGAAATCTCGACTAACTCGGACCTACTTTGTCTGAGGGTTATAACACTTATAACCCTTTTGCTCTTGAACATAGCCGATTAAGATGCATTTTTCCGATTTTGCATCCAGCTTCCTCCGCTTCTCATCCGGTACATGCACATATGCAATGCTACCGAAGATCTTAAGGTGTCTCAAATTCGGCTTGCGCCGGAAATATAGCTCGTGAGCTGACACCTTGTCACCGATCCGATTCTGGATGTAGACAACCGTTCGGACTGCCTCTGCCCAGTAGAATTTGGGCATGCTCTTCTCCTCCAGCATTGCCCTTGCTGCATCAATAACCGACCGGTTCTTCCTTTCGGCAACACCGTTCTGTTGCGGTGTGTATCTGCAGCTGAACTCTCGTTGAATTCCCTTTTGCTGCAAATAACTGTTGAATTGGTCGGAAAAGTATTCTTTTCCGCCATCCGACCGCATGCATTTGATCTTCCTCTCCGATTCCCGTTCTACCATGCTTTGGAGACTCCGGAAACACTCGAAGACTTCACTCTTCCGCTCAATGAGGTAGATCCATGTGTGCCGCATATAGTTGTCAATGAAGGAGACGAAATATCGACTCCCGCCAAGACTAACATTCTGTGCCGGTCCCCACACATCCGAATGGATAAGGTCGAGCTTGTTACGACTCCGGTTACGTTCGGTAGGGAATGGAAGCCGATGTTGCTTCCCGAGTTGGCAGGCTTCACATACTTGGGCCTTCCGGCCGCTGAACTTTGGCAAACCGAAAACAACTTGTTTCGCTTGCAGGTCTTGAAGCCTCCGGTAATTGACGTGGCCTATCCGCTTGTGCCACAGGTCGATGTCTGATTCGACCTTCTGTCCTTTTGCAAACAGAGCGGTACCGACGTCGTTGGTGTCGAGGATAAACATCCTCCTGTCTCTATGCCCCTGCGCAATAATCTGGCCCTCTTCCTTGATGAAGCACCTGAGGTGCATAAACCGCACCTGCATCCCTTGGTTGACGATCTGTCCGACCAACACTAGGTTCTTCGTGATTGTCGGAACGTGTAATACGTTCATCAGCTTCCCCTTCTTTCCGACGTGGCTCAAAGGGACTTCTCCGACGTGCACGATTGGGTGAGGAGTGTCATCTCCGGTTTCGACTACTCTTGGTTGATCCGGTTTCTCCAAAAAGGAGAACCACTCTTTGTGGCTCGTCATGTGGTTCAATGCACCGGAATCAACATACCACACTTCCTTCAATTTGGAAGTGGTCTTCTTCATGGAGTTCGCCTCGTGCTTCATCACCAAGGCTGGCCCATTATCGTTCTTGGATCCTCCCGATCCCTTCGCGTAGTGCGAGCTTTGTCGGCCATCCTTGCCGGCCTTGCCGGATCCGGATTTGTCCGAATTGGTGTGTTTTCTCCAGCACTCGCTTTCTCTGTGGCCCTTTTTGCCACAGTACCAACATTTCGTTGCAGTCTTCTCTTGCCGTCTTCCGGTGCCACCATGACTCCCCCTACTCCCGGAGGGTCCGGAACTGCTATCAGCATGTTCTCTGTGCCTTTGTTCCTGGTCTTGTTGGTCGCCTCCATTGCGTGCCGACTCGCCTCGTCCACCACGCCCACACCCACGGGACCGATCCGCTTCCATGTACAACATCCAGTTGTCAATGGGTGCGCTAGTTGACGCATCGACGTGGTTCTTCTCTACAAGGAGCATCGACTGTAAGTCGAAAAATGATGGCGTATTCTCCCTTGTACATACCGCCGTTCAGAACGCTCTGAACTTAGATGCCAAGCCCCCAAGACAGACCTGTACCATCTCATCTTCCTCTACGGTAACATTGATAGAGGCAAGCGAGTCACAGATCTCTTTGATCCGGGCCGTGTAATCCGCCACCGACATGACCTTCTGTAGGACATTGCTCAACTCATGTCGGAGTTGCAGCTTCTAGGCTGTAGTGCTCGCGGCGAAAACCTTCTTCAGGTTTCCCCAAGCCTCCTTCGGCGTCTTGGTGTCTCGGATTAGGCTCAACAGTTGGTCTCCGACACTGGACACGAAGTAGTACATCACTCTGCTTATCAATTGTTCCCACACTGGAAAATCCTTATGTGCCGCATCAGGTGCTGTTTCGTTGGCTCCTTCGATGAAACTCCAGTAGCCATGCCCAAGCAGGTACATGTGCATCTTGTATGACCAAGATGTGTAGTTGGATTTGTCGAGTTTCTCCACAGGGAGCGAGCTAGACATTCCTCTATCCATCACTTCTCTATCTGTTGTTCTTATGACCTGTTAGGTTTTGCTTTCAAGCATTTGTTGGCTGCAGAGGTTCTTAACCCTCGCGCTATGATACCATGAAAATGATTACTTGCGGAAGTGTTAGAAAACAGAGAAAGTAGAGAATACACAGAGTACACGGGAGTGATAGAGAGAGCAGAACGTAAAAGCTATATTCAAAAAATATAAACACTTTGTAATTACAACTGTGCTCAGTAGCACTATTTATACAAGTCCTCGTGGGACTGACAAAAGTACCGCGTACTTCAATGCTCACACGAGCATCTGACACTTACTACGAGACTATAACTGCCTAGTAGTCTAAACTAATACTAGGCTTCCGGTTACCGATTGAATCCGGCTCACCGGCTCAGTTGCTCACCAGCTTACCGATCCGTCTTGCTCACCGGCTCAAGTTTATCCAGCCGATCTGACTCCAGTTGAGCTTGCCGCTCAACACTACCTCTATTCCATAGTGATCCATTTCGGAGTTTGTGGACTCTTGTGGTTTTGCCTTTCGAGGTTTTCCATGTTAACATACTATGGCGACTTATTCTTGTGTAAGTGTATCAATATCTTATTTCTGATTCTATTTCTTCCATTGTGAGATTGGAACTCGGTTGTGGCCGAGAGCGATTGTTGTTAAAGTGCAGGTGAAACGGTCGACTTGAAATCTTCTATCACAAGAGGGTAAATAGTCAAGGTTGACCCAAAACATGGCACAAACGGTAGTGCTAGCGAGAATCAATGGGATCCCCAACAGGAAAGTGAGCGGTTGCGACCCCCACCAGAACTAGAAGGTGAGCGATCAAAATCGATCCTCCTCAAAGGAAAGTGGACCAAAATGTGGACCAAAATGAAAATGGAGTGCAAGCTACCAATGATTCGGTCCCCACCAGGAAAGTGAGCAATTTTAACCCCCATTGGAATTGTGAAGGTGAGTGATCGAAATCAATCCTCACCAAATTTGTGATGCTAAATGATACCTATAGATGATGACAATGACAATAAAGAGGGTGGAACAATGATGATAATGAAAGACCATGCAAAGTACTATTGATGACAATGAAGGTTGGGCGACGTAGCATTGATGAAGACAACAAGAGGTGCTGAAAAATGATGATGTCAAAGTTGAGGTAGTGAAGACGATGATGATGAGGAAGCGTCTCTAGAAGGAATGATTGCGACTATGGTGATGATGGTGTCTCTAAAACCAAGGATGTTGATGACGGTAACTCTGGAAGCAAGGACGATGACGATGGTAACTCTAGAAGCAAGGGCACAGATGCTTCCAGTGTGAGGGGATTCAAATGGTCAAGGACACACCAACCACACACTCGAACGAAGCACGGATGGTGGGGCTACAAACTAGAAGTGACGAGGCTAGAAACTCGGGAAGTTGGGAGCAACGATGCGAGGAACTTAAGACACTAGGAATGCCGCAAGAGAACGAAGACAAAGATGAAGATCAAGGAGACATGATGGGGTGAAACGAGAATACTAGATTGATTTGTCAATGATTGGTGTTGAATCCACTGAAAGGGATCAAGGAGGTTACAAGTATTTATATTGTGAGCTGATGTACAGCTTTAGAATATTCTAGAGAATATTCTAGAACCATCTAGAACTTTCTAGAGGTATGTGCCTAAAGGATATTTCTAGATCAAGACTTAGTACATTATATACAAATAAATGCTCATAGCAAAATGGTTGAGCATGATATCTTGTTGCGTGAGATTGCAAGTTTAATCCGCACTACCTATATATTTTATGTCACTGTGTCGTGCCAATGGACTACAAACCGACTTAAACTAGCCAAAGAATATGCAAGTCACTTCTCTCACATATTTGAGAACAATGTTATTGTTATAGATGCAATAAATAAGGTTATGTTAGGTGGGTTTATCTTGAAGATGACATCACGAATGATTCAGAGTTACATTCTTGTTACTTGTTCACCCCACTATTTGTGTTGATAAAGTTATATGATTTGGATGCAACATTCACAATGGAGGAGCTTTTGGAGGCTCAGTAGTGTCTCAGGATGGTATTATGTTAGATTTCATTACAAAATTTTGGGATATCCATAAGGATCTATTCATGTCTATGGCAAATAAAGCTTGGCAATAATGGGATATGCACATATCATGGAAAGAAGGTTTGGTCAAATTAATACCCAAAAAGAAATTGTGTGAATCTATTTCGAATCGGTGACCATAGTGATCTATAAACTTATTGCAAAGGTAATTGCTAATCGTATTAAGGACACTTTGTTGGGAGACATATAGCAATCGACAACGGTTCGGTTCAAGAGGGTCCAAACCGAATTGTTTAAATATTTTGAAACCTGAACCGAACCATGAAAACGTTAAACCGAACCATTAAATTTTTTTCAAACCATTAAGCCATTAAACCGGTAAAACCGCAGTTTCGTGGTTCGGTTTTGGTTTTCAACTTAGGTCAAAATTTAAAATTTAAAATTTTTAAAGATTTTTCTAAAATATGAGAATAAGGTATGAAAATGAAAATATTGTTTAAAAACACTTTTTTTAAAAATTTGTTTTTAATTTAAATAAAAAATAAAAAATAAAAAATAAAAATGTTAAACCGTTTAAACCACGGTTTCTAACTGTTGAAACCGAACTAAATCGTTAAAAATAACCCAAACCCGAACTAAACCAAACCGAACCGTTAAAACCTTTAAGTCACAATTTCGTGGTTTGGTTCGGTTCAAACCGAACAGTTGCCGATTGTTAGAGTCATACACGTAAACCAATACGGGTTCATTCCACGAAGGCAAATTACAAATAACATTGCAAATGCCTATATTGGAATGTAGTATGCCAAATACACCAAACAAGATGTATTGATCATGCAAATTGACATTGAAAATGCCTTTGACACAATCCAATGGGATATTGTAAAAGTCACAATGGTCAAACTAGAATTTGGCTTGAAATGTCTCAAGTAATCTACGAACTTTGTAGGTCTAGCACATCTTCATGCATTATTGATGGTGATTTGACAAATTCATGGAGCTTTGCCAAATCAGTACGGCAAGGTCGTCCTGTAAGTGCATTGTTGTATGCAATTGCAACTGACCCACTGTTATTGTACATGGATAATTTAGTATCAGTCGGCCAACTTCACGGTTTGAAAATGAAGGACGAAGATGATTTTGTGGCTTAGGCATATGCAATGATACATCATTCATATTACAAAACAAACCACATGATATGAGAGTGATTATGGATGCCCTCAAATTGTATGAATTAATTGTTGGACTACATGTTAACTCCAGCAATTCCAAACTCCTACCCTTGACACCATGTAGTTGGCATCAACTTTTGTGGCTAGGCCAAGTTGTTAGCCCAAATGCAATTGTTAGACACCTTGGCTATCCATTGGGATGGAATGTAGGCAAAGGAAATGATGGGTTCTGCAAAAAGTGAGACAAAAGTTAAGCTATTGGAAGATTGCAATATGGCCGCTTCATGTTAGATTGAGGATAATGCAATCTATATTCATGGCTTGCATGCAATATTACTTAATTATGATTGATTGGTTGAAACACATGATACAAAAGATTAACTCATAAATCATAAGAAACTTTTGGTGCTCTACATAGTCACGCAAGAGGTGTACGACTCCTATCACAAGAGAAGATATGCGCTCCATGATTGTGTGGAGGAGTAAATATTCTTAATTTGCAGTTGCATATGTTGGCTATGAAAGCAACTTTATTGCCAAAATTTGCTGAACAAACATTGTTGGGCAAGAATGCTATCATATATGTTTGATAATTTGAAAACCAAGTCATTTGGTTCATGGGATACTAACCATTGGGATGTAGTGTTTGGAAAGCTTGATGGGCACATAGAAGGATGTCCATTTAGCTCAAACTTTCTAAAGCATTGGACGGAAGTATTGCACCACATAAAATTGAGAGGCTAGAATTCAAAATTAGGGAACTCTCTATGCCTCAAAAGCTTATATTGGAGTGGTGTATTCCCATAGTTAGCTGAACAAGAGCCTAGAAAAACTTATGTTTTAGGAAATAAGGGGTTGAAATCAATTGCAGATGTGGTAAATGACCAAGGTCACCTACTAGGCTTTAATGACATGACATGTCGTTATATAGGCTCGGGTCACATCATCGAGTTATATGGAATCAAGTCACGGAGTTGGTACTTTCTTTAGTACATGTGCCCCTTCTAGACTTCTAGATGGAGATTAGAGGAATCAAGGTTGGACGGTATGAAAATGCAACATTGTTATTCCAATGGATAAGATTGTAACAACACATTTAGTGCATAGGTGTTGCAACCTCCCCCAAGTTGTGGTATTCTAACACAAGATGCGAAAGGTATGTTTGGACAAGTTAAGGGTGGTCCAGGGTTGTATATCGCATCGATCGATACCGCAAGGCACACATGCAATGAGAGTTGTCGAGGAAAGGGTTGGGTGTTAGAATTATCGTATCTATTGATACACAAGAGGCACACATTTGTATGGACAAAGGGCGGTGGAGGCTATGTCAGGGCCAAACGATGCCCATGCTATATAGCCCATCATCCATCTCTTCCTCCTAGTGAATGTGTCGAGGAATAACTAATCTATGCCTTGGACTAGGTATATCATACTCATGGGTGTCAGGATTAGTGTATCTATCGATACACAAGAGGCGCATATTTGTATCGACAAAGGGCGGTGGAGGCTATGTTAGGGCCAGATGATGGCCAGACTATATAGCCTGTCATCCATCACTCTTCCTCCTAGTGAATGTGTCGAGGAATAATATATGCCTTGGACTAGGTATATCATACTGATGGGTGCTAGGATTAGTGTATTTGTCGATACACAAGAGGTGCCCATTTGTATGGACAAAGAGTCCTGGAGGCTATGGCCAGGGCCGGACAATCGACCAGCTGATGGCCACCAGGCTATGTATGTAGCCCATCTCTCTTGAATCTTCCTCCTTGTGGATGTGTTGAAGGAATAATAATATGCCTTGGACTAGATCATACTCATGTACCCACCCACCCTCTTTTGATCAACACACACACTCCTCTTTTTTGTCTTCTCCTGCTCCCCTGCTCACTCTGCACAGACTATATTTCATCACCATGGCTAGACCCTGCTCTAAAGAGCTCTACAACTGCAGCCATGGAGAGCTTTGGCGTCGTCAGATTGGTGAGATTTCACCCTCTTATTTTGCTCACAGAGTTGGAGGATGCCAGGTTTGCCCCTTTCTTATTTCATATTCATCTTCCACCAATATTTTATTTCTAGGTTTATTATTATTATTATTATTATTATTATTTTTGCCTTCATCCATGAAATGACAAAGAGAAAATTGGCATGATTGATCTTTTATTTCTATATAGGATCTCTTACAGAGGTTAGAACTCTATACAAAGCTTGATGGGCATGCAGGGTGTGTGAATACTGTTCACTTTAGCCCCAGTGGCGATGTGTTAGTATCGGGTTCGGATGATCGGCAGATTGTTTTGTGGGATTGGCTTGCAAAGAGAGAGTTGTTATCCTACTGTTCTGGCCATGAGAGTAATGTGTTTCAAGCCAGAGTGATGCCTTTCTCCGATGATCGTAGTGTTGTTAGCTGTGCTGCAGATGGGCAGGTAAATTCCTATGTATATATTGATGTATGTGTATGTTTATCTGTATTTGTTGGTGTATATTTGTGTATGCATATGTCTATGTTCAGTGTATACGGTGTATACATATGTGTGTATTATGTATGCATATATGGATGTGTGTATGTATGATAGGTCTTGTTTGTATAGGTATGTAATTCTAGGTTTGTGTACAAATGTGCTGATAAGTTATGGAAGCTCACTTGTAATTTTATTACATAGTTAAAAAAAATGTACATTGCATTTCAATGATGCTTTTTTCTGCTGTCTAGGTTCGGCATGGCTTAATCAGTGATGATGGTAAAGTGCATACAAAAAAGCTTGCTAAACATCAAGGCCGAGCACATAAGCTAGCGATAGAGCCTGGGAGTCCTCGCTTGTTTTACAGTTGTGGTGAGGATGGAGTTGTTCGACATGTAAGTATCATTGCATTGTTTTCTTTCCACATGAATCATTTCAGGGGATGAATATGTAGAAATACATATTCATAATAGGAAACACCAAAGCTCCCCCTTAATCCAGTGCTTTCAGAAAGTTGTTCTTTTGTTTTTATTGGTGTCTATGTGATTAATTCTTAATTATTACCTAATATATGTTAATTTATTTCTACTCTTTTCAGACCTTTATGACTATTGCCTTTTTGTGTATTGCCTTTTTGTGTATTCCTGAATAGAACACATGATCCCCTTGGAGATAGTTTGTAGATGTATTTTGTAATATAGTTTGTTGCAGATAATATTTTCTCTTTTGAAATAGTTTCAAGAGCTTCATCTTTGGAGCAGTGAGCACCATCCCTATAATTCTGTATCTATTGTTTCTGGATTGATTATTTATAAACTCTTTCATGAAGGTTGATCTAGATTGTAACATTTGCATTTTCATGAACCACATTAATTGGAGAGAATTTTAGTCATAACCTTTTTTTTAGATAGTCAGGCCCTAGACAAAGTGTGTTGACTCTTGAGCTCAAATGTTTATATGGTGAAATATTATTTGTCGGTTTTAGCTATTCAAAAGTATTATAATAATCAAAGTCCTTGACATGAGTTAATCAATTATACAATTGAAAGTCTTAATTTAAGCCACCTTTATATCATGATGCGTATAGTTTGACTTGAGGAGCAACAAGAGCACACGGCTATTTACTTGCCTAAGTTTTCTCACTGGGTCGAAGCCTCGGCGCCGACCTGCAGTTGTGCGTTTGAATGCAATTGTTATGAATCCACGGGACCCTCATTATTTTGCTGTGGGAGGGTCAGATGAATATGCGAGGGTTTATGACATTCGCAAATCTTGTGTTGCATCTGGTATGGCTGATCAACCTGTGGACACATTCACACCGCAACATCTAGTTGGTTCTGATCAAGTTCATATCACGTGTGTGGCATATTCACTTCAAGAAGAGCTTCTCGCGTCTTACAATGATGAGCACATCTATTTGTTTGAAAAGACTATGGGGCTTGGGCCTAACCCTAAATCAGCATCTTTAGATGATCACAATGTATCAGAGGAAGTGCCACAAGTGTACATGGGCCATAGAAATGCACAAACGGTGAAAGGTGTGAATTTCTTTGGTCCCAATACAGAGTATGTTGTGAGTGGTTCGGATTGTGGCCGGATTTTTATATGGAAGAAAAAAGGAGGGCAATTGGTAGCTTTAAGAGTGGGAGATGAACAAGTTGTGAATTGCTTGGAACCACATCCATTTGTGACAGTTCTTGCAACAAGTGGAATTGACAGTGATGTAAAAATTTGGATGCCAACGGCAACTGAGGTTCTTTCACTCCCGGATGATGTCAATGAGGTTAGTGGAAATCTTGTTAACAATGTTAAGCTTTTTCCTTTTTTTCTGTTCTCGTTAAGAATTTAGATTTTCATCGTATTTACGATTGGGGGTGATTAGTGCTTGATTGGGGATGCTTAGTGCTTGATTATGGGTCATTAGTGTTTGATTAACCAAATGTTCTTTTAGATCATTGTGTGCTTCATTGACTTTTTTGGGCAAGGTCCAAACTATTGGTAGATTGGTAAATTTCCGTGGTATATTTATCGGGATTCCTTTATTAGGCTTTGAACATAATATTCTCTTTCAGCATACATGTGATACCATAAATGAAATCCTTAATATAATTAATTCCTTCTGAAGGGTATATTGGTGTCTTCCCTTCTATGTATATTTTTGAAACAATATTACACATACTATATTTTTTTGGGGGTATCTTCCAGGTGTTGGAGCTGAATAAGAGTGGAAGAGAAGAACAAGCACCATTTGCTCTAACTCCCGATGTAATAATCCATCTTCTCCGTTTACATCGGCGTCATTCTCAAAGACAAAGAAGAGATCACGAGGATGATACCGAGGACGATGAGAAGACTGGGGAAGGAGATTCTTTGTCCGACGAAAGCCAAGACAATAGCTCCCAAGAGTGCATTATAAGCTAAACATGTTCTCTCAACAATGTGATAAAACATTACATCTTTTTCATGTATATGCCAGATCTTTGATTCCGCCATCCAAATGTGTAAAGAATCTCGCTATCGGGGGAAAACTTCCATGCTTTCCCCTTTACTGGTGTTTCACTAAAGCATATAGTTTATTCATATATACATATATATATATATATATATATATATAATGGGTTTGGTTCTCCTTGGCTCATTTGCAATTAGTGTTTTTGGGCAAATTATATTGCAGTCAATTCACTTCCCCCCCTCGATGTTTATTTTAATTTCTTGAAGTTACAATTTAAAGTGGTGTCCACATTTCTATGCCAGGTCCAAAGATATTAGCTAACGCTTGATTATTAAGAGATCTTAGAAACAAATAGGAATAACCTTGAGATAAGAGTGTTATTTCTCATTAAGTAAGATACCCAAAATAGAAGCACCTTTTGAATATGGCCAATATCATTATAGCTTTGATGGAACCCAATGGCAAATTCTCGTGAGTATCATAAGATGGTAATGGTAACACACGATTCGCGTACCCAAATGTTATTCAATAATAGCGCTTGTGCGTGTGCCCCATGGTAATACGCTAGAATCATGTGGAACATGTGAATTGTATACCAATTGGTAGAGATGCATGGGATAAGGTTTTGGTGACCTCTAATTTGGTGGCATTTTAAATGCCGTCACAAAATTTTGTTTTCTTCTATGCAAAACCCTTTGTTGACGACTTTTTTCTACCATCAATGCAAGTTTCAATTGTGGCAGTTGATATACCAATCGTCTTTGGGTCTCCTAATTCACTTTTAAACTTCTTTATCCTGAACAGTCTCTAGGAAACCACTAAGTGTAACAACATGAATATTTTCCTCATATACTTATTAGACCATTGGTCAACATTCAAATTGTTGGCTATCTTGCGCAATCTTGAATTCCCTAACTTGACCCCCAAATAGGGTTTGACTGAACCCATGACAATTATGCCCCCGAACCATAACCTTCTCTTCTAATATTGGTGGCATGCTCACTTTCTCATCTTCCCATTTTTTGTGAGGACATTATTTCCTTCATCATTTTCTCATAAAATCCCCACATTCTTCTAGTTTGCCACCTTTAGAAAAAGTATGACCTTGTCCAACCCAAGAAACCCCTAATCATGCATCAAGAGTTGAGTGAATTCACTGAGCACCAAGCACTATATTCACACATATTTCGTCCCCATGACTCCATCCATTTAACAAAGGTATGTTGTATCATCCTCATTATATAATCTAGGGTGAAGTTTACGAGCGAAGCTATTTCAAAATCCACCCAAATAGTGCAAGGAATTTGCAATTCCACTATTTGGGCTTGCAACCTAGTTAACACACTACCTCAAAGCAACTATGTTATGTTTGCTTTACACTTTGTGAACACCATTCTACCACATTTCCCTTTTATAAACGCCAAGGAACTTAATTACGTTTCTTTTATTCAATTGGCTAGTTACTTCCAAAATATTTTATGAATTTATTTTCTTAACCTTGTGTAGAACATATTCTCCACAATAACCATCATCCATAATATCTTGACAATGTGTTGATTTGATGATCCTACCCCTCCCTACCATTGGGTTCACTAAATTATGTCTCGAAAAAGCATGCATGTGACGAAACCACAAAGGTCTTGAATCATGAGAGAAAATTAGTTCAGTAGTTCAATTTTATTCCTAGGCTTTTCAAATCTAGGCCTTTTGCTTCTAGATTTCTCCTCTCTCTTAGCACTCTTCTTTACACTAGGTCTCTTCATTCTGAGTTCTCTCCTTACTACTAGGTGTCATCTTGTTGGTAGCTCTATCTTCACTCCGCTCTCCTAGATCTTATTTTGTTGCCTGGTTTCTTTGCTCTTAGCTTTCCTCTCACATATGCTCAAACCTTGGAATGACCTTTTGCCGCATTTCCTTTTATAAACTTGGAGGAACTTAGTTATGTTTCTCCCATCACATTGGACAATTACTCTCACAATTTTATTGATTGCTTTTCCTACCCTAGACATATTGTCACTTGCAAAAGATGATTTTTTCCACAACTAGCATCATCCATGCTATCTCGTCAATTTGTTGACTTGAAAAGGATGCCACCTCTATTTGTTGTCGGGTTCATCAAATTATGTCTTGAAAATTAATCCCTTAACATAATTTTCAGTAATCAAGTTTGCAATTATAATGAATGAGGTGGTTGACATAATTTTCAGCAATCAAGTTTGTAACTATAATGATTGAGATCGTTATCTTGCTCCCTCATTTAATTCCTTTCATATCAAACTTAGGTTTGACCTCCACAAAATGAGCAAACCCTTAACTTTCATATGTAAAAGGTTAAGATTTTTGGGTTGGAATAGAACATATCAAAGTAGCAAAATTTTACCCTAATACAAGATTCAAACCTACACCATTCATATTGATAGGACATTTTAAGCCATTTAAATGTCAAATATGGAAATCAAGAATCTAATTCTCGACTAACCCATACTCAAGACCCGGAAGGGGGTGAAATAAGGTTCCAAGGACATGGTACCTTGTGCCCACATTGACCTTGAACCCAACTCCAAGGCATGTGGCTATATGTGTGAATGCATGTTGTGTTATTTAATCAAGGGAATAAAAACACTAGCACATTGAAACCATAGGAGAAACTTCCCTAACTACAAGCACATATCATATACTACATACTATGATTATCAATATTGGATAGGGTTCTGAGTTGGTGAACCTCTCACTTATAAAGAGGAAAAACTATGTGAGCAGAAGAAGTGGGAGTTAGCCATGTAGGAAGAGATAAAAACCTTACATGCAAATGATACTTGGGATTTGGTTGAGTTACCCAAAGTTAGGAAGGTCATTCCAAACAAGTGGGTATACAAAATCAAAATTGTTGATGGCAAACCCAAGTATAAAGCAAGGTTGGTTGCTAAGCCCAAAAAAATGACCACAATACATGTCTTGTTTGTTCTCACAACCACCTTGGATTTGGAATTATTCCAAATGGATGTTAAAATAACTTTTTTGCATGGTGATTTAGACGAAGAGTTGTACATGAAATAACCAGAAGCATAGTACTTAAAATTCGTGTTCATCTAGCATAACATTCATTTTCCTACGTTGGAAAACGAAATGTTATTCAAACATTCTTGTGTTTTTTTTTGTTCTTTTCCCTTTTTTTTAGGTTTATTTACCTCATAATAAATAGTTAATCCAAAAGTATGGTATTTACCATTTTTCAAGGGTGTTTACCATACTAGAATGATTGAAACATTCGTGAATGCGAATGCACGTATGGTTCATACTATGACCAGAAGGATATGTGTTTCTTGGAAAAGAGCATCTGGTATGCAAGTTGAAAAGGACCTTATATGGGCTGAAATGCCCCCCCCCCCAAGACAATGGTAGGTGATGTGGATACATGCAAGTCCACAAGTGGCTATATATATACCCTTGCAGGTGGAGCTACATGGTGTTGGACACTTTAGAGGAGAGGATAATTGCACTATCTAATACAGAGGCTGAATATATTTCATCCACTATCTAGCCCACTTGTGTAGTGAGTTTGGGATGCTTGAAAAGGCACTTGTTCTTGGATGCGATAGCTAGAGTGCCATATGTTTGGCAATGAATGCAATGTTTCATGCTTGCTCGAAGCATATTGATCTGAGATACCACTACATTCGAGAGGCGGTAGGGGATAGCTTAATCAATTTGATCAGGGTCAATACTTCACATAATCCTACAGATGCTTTCACAAAGTGTCTACCCAAGGCGCAACATCAACTATGCATATAGATGGTGGGAGTTATTCAGCTTATAGGAGCCTCCTTGGCCCTTTAAGTGGGAGGTTGTTGGGGATAAAGGCCCCAACGACTCTATTTTTTTGTATATTTTGAACCCTTCCATGTGAAATCTCCCTTCAAAACTTTTTAAAATATATTCTTACTATATTTTTGGTGCCAATTTGGGGGATTATAGACATTTGCATTATCTTTATAAGCATTTGGGGGGTTTATTCGCCGTGTGTGAACATATGCCCAAATGACCTAAAAGTGACTTATCAATAAGAATTGGTCCCAAATCTCTCATAATGAGATAGGGACTTTTGATGGGTCGATCTTTCTCTCTATTCTTCTACACAATTTTCTCTACTTTCTCTCTCCACACAACAACTCACTCCCTTGGTGTTTTGGAACAACCAACCACGCCATCACATCTCTTTTGTTCTCGGGGTAAGCTCTTTGTTGATTGTGCTGTCTTTTTTGTTGCAACTTTATCTTGTTCCATGCCCTTCTTGTGATGCATTTGCCCTATCCTTCAGCCTTTCATACATCTTAAGTTTGACATATCTCTTCTCAAGAGCTTCCAACATCACAACAAATGCAACATACCATCTTCAGAATCTACCATGTTAGTGCCACACACACTACAAAAACAATGGTGTTTTTTGAGCTTAGTTGCATGTCCGAATTCTGACCATCCCTTAGATAGAAGACCCACATTGGTTGATGTACATGGCCTCATTATGGTGGCAAAGAAGAGTGAGAGGGTTTCTCGAGGGCTAGAGCTCCTAGAAGTCCCGATTCAAGTTGACGGAATGGTATGGGTATGGTCGGATCTCGTCAAGGTCATGGAGAGAGAAGAGGACATTGTCTTCGATTTGAAATGGATAGGCTTCGGGACAAGCAAGGGGAGTGTGGGGCCTGCCCATATAGATTGACATAGCCTCATGGAGAAGCGAGTATGTTGAGTGGGTGGACAAAGAGAGGAATGTGTGACCTGTCCAGATCGAGGTCATGGTAGGGTCTCATTGAGGCCATGGAGAGAGGAGAGGGCACCGTCTCCAATTTGAAATGGATAGGCTTGGGGACAAGCAAGGGGGTTGTGGGGCCTGTCTAGATAGATCGACATAGCCTCATGGAGAAGCAAGTCTCTTGAGTGGGTGGACAAAGAGAGGAGTGTGTGACGCGTCCAGATCGACAAAGCTCCTGTTGGAGAAACGAGCCTCTCGAGTGGGTGGACAAAGAGGGGAGTGTGTGACCCACCCAGATAGCTCATCTTGGAGAGAAGCAAGTCTCTCGGGCGGGCGGGCGAAAGAGGCACAGAGAGACCCCAGGAGATGGTGGACACGAAAAAAGCTTCTCTTGTGATTTGGGCACACAAGGTGTCTTTCTTTTGTTAACTGTTAGTATTTAGGCCCTGTTTCTTTTGTGTGTTGAGCAGGGTGGAGGGGAGGAAACACAAGAAGGTCAAAGCAATTTACAGCATTTCTTTGTTATGCAATTCCATCGAGTATGACCACAGTCGAATCATTAGCACAGTAAATGGCGGTCGTGGGCGATCAGAGAACCTCTTGTGGGCGCAGATGGTCTAAACAATGGTATGTAAATAACAGTACATAAATAATGAAAGTTTCTTTCTTTCTTCTTCTTCTTCTTCTTCTTCTTCTTCTTCTTCATAAAGTAAAATAAAATAAAATAAAAACAAGGAAAATATCCACATATGTATATAATGATTTTTCGATCTATATGCATATGTATACCTGCTTTTGTGATGTGTGTATGTGTGTGCGTGTAGTGTGTTTATGCATGTATTCATCCGATGTTTTGAGTTTTTTGATATATATGTATATATCCTTCTTTTTAACAATAATTTATACAATAAGAGGTTATGTTCTGAACAATGATGTCTTTTCTGATTTTATTTATTTCTACTTGTTATTTTGTACTTGCATATAGGGTGCCTCAGGAGACTGTTTTGAACCCTGGAAAATGCATGCTCTTGAAATGGGTTACTGGTGAGAGCGTAATTTCTCTTCTTTTGTAAATTTTCATTGATAAACAACATATGTTTCCAATCTTTACAGCCGATAACTCTGCCCATTTTTCTTTTTCTTTTTTTAAATTTTCATATTAGAAACTCATGTTTCCAATACTAATAATATATATTTTTTCATCCCGCTTTTCCTGTATATGTGCTATATTTCTCTATGTTTTGTAAATGAAGAGCATATAAACTGCCCGGAAATTTCATGTGTCCTGATTCTTTTGAAGTCATAAGAGCATACAAATTGTCTCTTTTTCCTTGTAAACGTCATCTGAATTTTATATATCTGCGCTTTGAACACTGAAAATGTGTGCTTTTAAAACGGGTTAATGGTAAAACCAATCGTTTCGGTTTTTTTTATTAAGTGATTTTACTATAAATTGTTAAACTTAATTTGTAATTTGTCACATTTTTGTTGTAATCTTCTTGTATTTTTTGATATTCCTCTAGCCCATGAAAACTATGAAGAAACTAATTTAGTGCTGATAGATAGGGTCTAAATAATGCAATAATCTTCAAAGATAACCAAAATATAGACTATATTAAGGAAAAAATCTGAAGTGCCGGACTCTGGATTATTTCTCCCAAATACCAGTGGTAGATAGAACCCCTCAAAAGAGAAATCATATTGTCCATTTATCCCCTTCTGAATTTGTGCTATATGAGCAATTATATGGTCAAAAGCATATGTTCTTCATGGAGCAGGTTGACCAAATGTGAAGTAACAAGAATTCAGGACCATTTGGGGGAATAAAGGAAAACTTAGGACTTTATGAATGTGTCTTCCGAGGTTCTTTTATCATCCTCTGGGATCAAGAATGACATATGGGGCAAAATAAGCATTTTATAAAGTATTGTGTTTGTGTACATGGATAAGTGACTATTGATGCTCAAAAATTATACTACCAAGCATAACAGTTGAGAATACATGATTGACAATTTTACTCATAAGTGTTACCTGATCGATTCATGTAGATGCAGCATTACTGTGAATACTCAAATGGAATGAATGATTTTAACCATATCGTAAAGATGCTTTCCCCTTGTTCCTTATATAGACATGGTTGCCTCTATTGAGATTGTGTGCATTTTTTAGATTCAAAATGTTGTAACATGATTACTAAATGGCATGATAACCATGGTCGTCTAAGGATAGGAGACCCAACCATTGATTCATGAGTAGAAAGTCGTGACCCAATTTATTCGTGTCACTTATGCACAAAATGGTTTTAATGATTTCAAAATCACTGGTGCACAACCTTTGTTCCTGGTATTATTCAAAGTTTTGCAACCTGGTTTGCTTTGGCCTTGAAACCAATATCTCTTGTAAAGGACGTAGAGGAATTCAATGTTGTGAGCATTGTAATTTGTGACAATGAGATATCTTGAGTATTTGTATTTGACAACTGTTTGTTGCTCATAACCAATCATCAAATGGAACGCTTTGGTTCATAACCATAAAATAATGAAATTTTCTGGTATTTGAATTGTTTTTGTTCTCATTATTAGTTAGTTAGTTCTAACATTATTGTTGTATAAACATTTTTTCAACTAAAGTTTCATATGGATGAGAGTTTTATTTTTAACTATGTTTTTTTATCCTTTTGAAAACCTTAAAATTTCAGATGATATGCTGAAGTCACTGAGAGATGAGCAACCACAGGTGGAAGAAGAACCTGAGGAAGAATATGAAGTGTTGTATCTATGTACTTATGATGGATGTGGAAGATCATTTACAGATCAAGGTGCCCTTAGAAAACACACAAATATACATGGAGAAAAGCAATTCGTTTGTCATTATGAAGGGTGCGGAAAGGTAGCTTTGGTGTTTGCTTTATGTAACTAGTTTTAATCTTTTTTAATTGTAAGTCTATATTTGTGGATTTGATTTTTTGGTCTTGAGAAACAAATTTTCTTTTGTTGTCTTATAGCTATGATTCTATGTTTTCTGTGTGTTTTCAGAGGTTTATGGATAGCTCAAAATTGAAGAGACACTTTTTGATCCATACAGGGGAGAGACCCTTCGTTTGCCCTGTTGATGGGTGTGGCAAGGTAACAAAATAAGAGTTATTTTTTATCGATTAATGGCATAAAATGGAGAGCAATTCGTTTTTTCCTCTTTTTTTCATAACATTTGCTGTATTGTTTTTCGGGGGGTTGTAGGCGTTTTCATTAGATTTTAACTTGCGATCGCATATGCGGACACATACTCAAGAGAACTATCATGTTTGCCCCTTTGAAGAGTGTGGGAAGCGATATGCTCATGAATACAAGTTACGTGCACACCTCCGAACATGTCATGAAAAGGTAAATTTTTATTATAAATCCGATAGAGTAACGTTGTTGGGTTTAAACTCAATTTTGTTTGCATTTCTAGTGTCAATTTCTAATGATGATCATAACAATAAGCATGTGATGGTTAAAAATATGTAAATTAGAGTGTGATTGGTTCTATATCAGCAGGTTCTACCACCAGAGATGAAGCTGGCACCTCCTCCTCTACCTCCATCACTAGAGAAAGAGATTAGGATCCAGAAGTCGGCGGCATCTGCGGCGGCAGCTGTGGCATCGGCATCAGGCAATCTGGAGCGTCCATTCGCATGCCATCACCCGGGTTGTGATAAGAGGTACAAACACGAATACAAGCTCAACCTTCACCTCCGCAAGGAGCACGCAAACGAACCTCAATCACGAGGCAAAGGAGTTATCTTGCAAAATAGAGGGGTTAGAAAGCAGCAGCAGCAGCATCGTGATCGGATGATAAGAGAGGCTGAGGATGAGGGTATGGATGATGAGGGTAGCGAAAAGGAGGTGGTTATACGAGCTCTCGCGAATTCTCGTAAAGCGAAAACAGCACGGGCTGTAAAGACGGCAGCTGTGGCGGTTGCGAAAACCACCAAGAGGCAGAGGCAGAGGCAGAGGCCGAGTGTTGCGGCCATTGGCCCAAGACTAGTGTTGCAGCCCCCGAAAGCGCGGCCCGGCGGACGACGGAAAGAGGTGGTGGTGGTTGTAAATGAACCGGCTCATGCCGATAGTGAGGAGACCGAAGAGGAAGAAGAAGAGGAAGATGGTGGTGGTGGTGGTGTTGATGATGACAACGACAATGATGATGACCATGATGATGATGATGATGATGGTGATGACACCGAGGATGATGATATAGGAAGGTTGATGCATGTGAGGAAAAAGCCATATGAAGACGATGAAGAGACGGAGGATGATGACGACATGGAGTAAAGATATTTAGGTGGAGGTTTTTGTCTTTTCAACCACCTTTTGCATGGTTTTGTGTTAGTGATGTAGTGTAAATAAAGGAAATATATTGATAGAAATGATGCTGGATCCATCTAAATAGTTAGCTCCACTTTTTCTTTTTCTTTTTCTGTTTTTCGGCATTCAACAGTGGTTCCTCTTAACAAGGGGAAATTGTGATGTTGATGCTAAATAGCAACAAAGGGCATGGGTGTGATAAGCCTTTTGGATGATGGTGTGATGTGAACTATATATATAACATGGGCGGTGATAACGCACAATGTTATCTTCTCTTTGTCGAGAATGATACATGATATGCTATAGAGAATGGACATTCTTCTTAAGGGTTTAGGATATAGATAGATAGTTATTATACAGTTAATTTTGTAAATATCAATGATAGAATCAATCAAGAATGATACATGATATGCTATTAGAGAATGAACGTTCTTCATAAGGATTGAGGTTATAAATAGATAGTTATTGTACTGTTAATTATGTAAATATCAATGTTAGAATCAATTTAATGATTATTACTTTCTTGATTGAGAAGTGCAATTATTTCTACAGGTTAGAGATTCCCTATTTATGGGAAATTCCTCCTTTATGATAACACTCATGGCCCCTCTATTGAAGGTAACTCACTCGATTGCTTTCTATGTTGTCACTCGTAAGGGCTTCTAATGGCCCTTGATGCCCTACTGCACATGTCAAGGACTATCCATTTTTTCAAACATAAAGGAAAGGGGTGGCCCTCGATGCCCTACTTAGTTGAGTAATTTGGTCCTTTGAAAGTGCAAACAATGGTTACAAAAACTTCCCAGTAACGAACATGGAAGTGTAAAGAAACAAAGCAAGAAGAGAATGGAGGTTAAATCAAGAAAAAACACATGTGGATTAAATAAGTTGTTAGAGAGATAAGGAGGCCATGATATATGCATAAGGCTATATATGGAGGGCCAACTTGTAGGTGAGTAACAACACTTTGTTGTGAAACTATAATTAAGAGTACATACAATAAAAGTCATTAAGAGGGCCACATAATTAAATGCACATTTAGATGGCTTACGGTATTGGTTGTCACATAAAGCACTAGATTAAAACCCCAATTATTAATTGAAACTCATAGTTTTTATGTCCCCACACAACCTTATTAGGCTCGAACATATTCACATGCTCCTAATTACCCTAATATACCATCTTTCTTCATTCTACCTATTGTTATCCCATTGAGCATGGACAAAGTGATGTGCACATAATGCTTATGTGCATGCCTTTTCTTATCTTATCCATAAACCCTAGGTCTTGGCTTGCCCCCAACATAGTTATCCACACCAAACAACTATCAAGATTGCACCCCCATGGTATAGCTATGCATTTCTCGTGCCATGTAAACAATTGAGTACCTACTAAGATTACATGCATGAAACAACAATAGATATACTCAAGATTTAAGAGTACATGAAGAAGCTATAAATGACAAGACCTTCTTGATGTCCCTACATGATATGATTATGTTGGCTTGTTACTATGCATTCTCAACGACTTTATAAAGTGTTTCCCCGTTGTCGTAGTGGTACAACAATCGACTACTTGTAAGGTTAAATGTGTGAATGTAATAACAAATTTGTATCGGACAAACAAGATAGCGAGCCCATGACCACACCAATTGATCCAAAATTCTAGGCTTCTCACTATTCACTCCAAGTTTGCAATGCAATTTGATCTACTGAGGGGACAAAAAGTTCACACAACCACGGTGTGAGGCTAGAGCCCACTACTTAGTCCATAAAGTCCATAAATTTTATGCTTGTACCACACAAGGAAACAGCAGCACAAGAAGAATACACTGCTCTAATTTTTATACATTTTAAATCAATTCCAAAAATGAGGCATGATGATGATAAGGACACGTGAGTTACTAGAATGCTTGTTACTATAGAAAGAAAAGGGCATTATATTTAATGCAAATCATTATGTGTATATATATATGTATATACATATATTAATCACATGATTAGTGTAAGATTACTTAATAATTACTTGATTCTTAGTGTTCCTCTCTGGACACAGTAATCTTTGTGTGTTTCTGGATTAAAATTTCAAGGGGATATTTGATTAGTTGATGGCTGTGTCCAACGATCAAGACGCTATGCGGACATTCACGGACCGAGCGCCCGACACTGTTCGCCGTCCTGTCAGTCACACAGGCGAAATGACACTTGAGAAACCACGTAAAAACAAAAACAAATATATGCATATATTTCCGGATCAATCCTTGAATCTCATCCTTTTATTGTTGATTGGCAATCATTTTTTTCTGCATGCTTGTAAAGCGCATGTTAGCTATGATTAATTAATGAAAATTTGGACCTAAATTGATTAAAGTTTGGACCTAAGTTGATTTCATTAGGAGTCTTAAATATATGCATATATTTCTGGATCAATCCTTGAATCTCATCCTTTTATGGTTGATTAGCAATAAAGTTTTTTGCATGCTTTGTAAAGTGCATGTTAGCTATGATTAATTAATGAAATTTTGGACCTAAATTGATTAAATTTTGGACCTAAGTTGATTTCATTAGGAGTCTTAAATATATGCATATATTTCTGGATCAATCCTTGAATCTCATCCTTTTATGGTTGATTAGCAATAAAGTTTTTTGCATGCTTTGTAAAGTGCATGTTAGCTATGATTAATTAATGAAATTTTGGACCTAAATTGATTTAATTATGAGTCTTTTAACTCCTTTTCTTCTCCTAATTACGCTAGCAGATGTACCGAGGGCGCTGGTAGCTGCAGATGATAGACACCCACATGGGTCGCCTGGTCGTGATCATCACAACTACACTGTGCTCCAACAACATGTGGAATTCTTCGATCGCAACAAAGATGGCATTATATACCCGTGGGAGACATTTTCCGGTGATTAATTGTTACCCCTTTTAATATTTACTTCTTGGTCGGGGCATAAATTCCTGACGCCCGCATCTATCAGTGGTTAGAAGTAGTGCAATTAATCTATAGATTCATGGTGGGTATTGATATTCAACATCTAGATCACACCACAGGCTATGTGTTTCTTGGTGTGTAAATAGCTTGCTTTGTGTGATTATTTAAAAATATTGGACCTTGTAAGACTAAGATAATATCATATGTTTGAGCTTTCAATGTGGCTACACACGATGAAAACCTAATAAACCTGATGTTGTTTTGTGTTTTTAGGTTTTAGAGCCATAGGGTTTGGTTGGATTGTGTCCTTCTTTGGTATGCTTTTTGTTAATGGTGCCATGAGTTATCGCACTCAAGAGGTACAAAATATTTATCGATTCATCAATACTTTTCTTCAATTATCTATCTGGTTATGAATTGAGCTGACATGAGTTTTTATTGTTATCTAGAGTTGGATTCCATCACCCCTGTTCTCCATATATGTAAAGAATATGAATCGTGCCAAGCACGGCAGTGATAGCGGAGTTTATGATTCCGAGGGAAGGTAAACTCAATGCTCTATAAGAGCATGAAAGGCATGCAATTCTGTAGGATTGGGATATAAATTGGGAACATAAGATAAATCTAGATTATTTGAATGTTGAAAAAGGGCTTTGATAAATTGTTAGGTTTATTCCATCCAAGTTTGAAGAGATTTTTCACCAAGTTTCCAAGGACTCACCATGACAAAAGGGCTTTTATAAATTGTTAGGTTTATTCCATCCAAGTTTGAAGAGATTTTCACCAAGTTTGCAAAGACTCACCATGACAAGCTTACATTCGGAGAGCTGTGGGACATGACCGAAGCTTTTAGGGATGCCTATGACTTCTTCGGATGGTAAGATCTTTAAATATGTAGCACTATGACTTCTTCGGATGGTAAGACCTTTAAATATTTAGCGTTGTATGATGTAAGATCTCAAACTCAAATCATGTTAAATCTAAGATCTTTTTTAAGTATTTAGCACTATATTTTGTAAGATCTCAAACTCAAAATCATGTTAAATCTAAGATCTTTTAAGTATTTAGCACTATATTTTGTAAGATCTCAAACTCAAAATCATGTTAATGGGTTTTTTTACTTATTTTTGCTTGGAATTTGTTTTTTGTTGATTCTTGCAGGGGAGCTAACAAGTTGGAATGGGGTGTGGCTTATTGGTTGCTCAAAGATGAGTCTAGATGTGTTTCTAAGGAGGCGATTAGATCGATGTATGATGGGAGCGTCTTCTATTACCTCGAGAAAAAGCAAACTGCCAAAAGTATGGCCAAGTTCTTCTAGAAACGTTAGCCATGTTTGGCCCCAATAGTGTTCTATAAAGCAAAATTTTATCAGTTTTTCAAAAGATTCTTCAAAATGATGGAACATGAATTTGTCCTTTTACATCATTTCATAGATGAGTAGTACTTCTGCATGTATATATACATGTTTTAGGTATGGATGGAAGAACACAATTTGACAAAGCTAGAAGCTTTGTGTATACATAGAAGCAAACTCTTTTGTTTGCTCATCTTGCAGAGTGATTGCACATCATAACTATTGCTCTGCGTCTAGTGTTCCATTTTGTCTTTCATAGATTAAGTAAGCTTTCAAGTTATAGAACATATTGTAATATATATGCATTGCAGTGCAGTTGTAATGTGATGTAGTTGTAATGTGATGTAATGTGAACTACGTAAATAAAAGCAAATATATTGTTTTTTTGTCATCAAAACCTTTGATGCTTTCACACAGGCTCTGTATGAATGCAAAATCTATTCGAATCATGGTGGTCTAATGCATTTATATTTTGGCAAGGAGTTAATTTCATCTCGATAGAAAGGCTGTGTGTGAATGTAATCTTGCTTTGAATATCTTTAAACCTGTGGCATTGATGTTCACATCTCATGCAGCGGTAGCAATGTAAATTGGAATCAAGTTCTTCAGAAGAACTTAGAAAATGAAACTAATCCAATCCCAACCAGCAGTCATTTAGAAGATATTTATAGATGGCCATGGCCAAGGGAAAAAATAGAAAACAAAACTAATACTATCCCAACCAGCAGTCATTTAGAAGAATTCATAGATGGCCGACCACATGAAAGGGATGTGGATATGGAAAAGAAGATATACGTACCTTCATGTGGTATTGTGGCATCTGCTGAAAATGATTAATTAAAGCATGTGTCTATATTTAGCTCATACCATTGCAAATTATGCTTAATACATGACCCTTGTTCCTCCTACAAATCAAAAGACCTAAAATAATTGTGGTAATTTGATGAGTGGAACTGAATCCATTTTCCTGAAAGACAGGACATACGTGACCTTAAATTTTAATCGTATGGAACTCATAATAATGACGAAAATTCTTTTGAACCTGTATCAATGTTACAGAAGATCTGAACTGGAGGAATTTGTAGAGTGCTTTAGTTCATTAGTTTGGAATGAATGATTGATGATGCAAGGAAAACAATAGTCATGCAAAACATTATAAAGTGCGAGGGAATGCAGTGTTAATGGGGCGGGTTGGGCATGGGGAAGACATTAGACAACAATGGGGCAGCCATATGAGCTGAGAGCTTGAGTGTATACTCCTTAGTAAATTAGACATACTGGAGTTAAAATAATTGTACTAATGCCTCATTTATGAAATCTGGGGGAAACCACTATTAAAGATGTAGCAAGTTATTAATGGCTATATGAGATATGCCACAACTAACTCCAAATTGCAAACATGTTCAAATTTTTGGTTGACAAGAGATTGCTTTTAAAAGCTGTAGCTCATTTTTGGGCTAAAAAACTACAACAGGTTACAACTACTACTTGAACAACGTGTTGTTCTATTGAAGCCCTTGTCTTGTGATAATGGGTATAGAGTTCAACTCCCCTTCTTAAGTTATCACAATGACAACCACTTCAATAAGAGAGATCAACAAAAAACAGCTTACCAATAAGAAAGTTTGGAGCACATTTGGCAAAGACTAAGCAAAAGATTACATACATAGCTATAGAGCTAAAACATTACAAATAATTGGTGTACAATCTTGTTACCCTGTGATTTTTAAGTATATCCTAAAACTCTTGGACACCAGCAAGGCATTGTGAGACAATGGACTTGCTTTTTACGTAGCCACTGTAAACATTCTCAATAAATCTGTATGCTGCTTATTCATCATCTTTATAGGGGTATTCTTCTGCTACCTGCTTTAAGAGTTTAAGTCTTATCTCGTAAGCATCATCCCCGCGTAACACATCTCGCACCCATCGCACCTCCGTACGCATGGAGACCTTTTAGCCACAAGAAAACGAAAACAAAAAGAATCAAACGTCAAAACAGAGACGACAATATATAGGGTTAACCTTGTCGGTTGGGAGTATAACTCCTGCCCTTGTGCAAATAGCAATACACCCCCCCTATTAAAAGGAAAACCTATAAAATGCCAGTAGTTTATCACAATTTCTGGAATACTCCTTGTTTCTAAAATGTTATTCGCCTTTTTAACATAATTCCTAAATTTAGGGCATTTTTATCAAAATGCCACTCATTGTTTACCATCATTTCTAAAATGCCGCTCTACTTTTAACCACAATTGTTAGATTTTAGGTAAATTTAACAAAACGCCAACATCTATTAACATGTCAATGTAGTTTTACCATAATTCCTACATCTACAAACTTCTAATCAAATTCCCAAGGATGTCTCAAACTACAGATTCACATTGTCTAAAGATGCCATGGCGAGACCCAAAACCCAGGAAGGTGAGTTGCAAAATGCATGCATTTGTGAGATTCGGTTCTCATATGCTTGTTCATCTTGGTATCAGCATGGCTTCTTTGGCAATACATTTAGTAGTATTTTAAGGAATTTAAAATAAGTTAATATCAAGAGGTACTAAAAAAATTTACCATCTCCAATGCACCTCTAAGAACACCACATAGAAGATTGCAATAATAGAGACCTTGACATGTCTCAGGTAGTTCGACAAAGTCTACAAGAGGGTTGTCATCGAGAATAAGACTACACTCAGTACCCTCAATATCCCAGTTTGCAACTGTTGCTGTCACTCCTAGGAACATTTTGAAGCCTACCTACACAATCATACATTTAAAAAAATGGTTTAGTATGTCTTGAGAGTGTTTAGTTCTCATGTTTCAAAAGCAGAATTTCAAGAGAAAAAAAAATAGATATACATATTTATACCTTAGCGATCACTTCTGCGGTCTCCTTAAATTCTGTACACCTCGTAACGTTAGACTTAGATAAGAAGTCATCAATTAACCTGATACCTATATGATAGCCCCTGCAATGTATTAAAGGCAACCCTATGAGAAAAAGACATACAAAGTGCTTCATTGGTGTTTTCATTAAGGACAAAAGGTGCATACGAGATACAATGGGACATCCTCTTATCGATTATGGGACACGTTTTTATGGGCTAAGAACATGGGATGCTTATATATATGAGCAAGGAGCTTGCAAGGAACGTAATGTGTGACTAAGACAATGCTACTGAAATTTGATGCCATAGGGCATTCACTCATGCCAGATTTTATGTGTTTGACCACCATATGTCTACACTGCTGTATATGTCTAATTAGTATATGCTCCAAAGAAACCATTTATACCTGATCGGAATATTTTATCATAGGATCCATAGCTACCTTGTTTTTTCTCGGATTTCCCCATCTCATTTCAGTCTTCAGATGATGTATTTGTAAGATCGGTCACACTTTGGATACTCTTGTATTTCTATTTTCAGACTTTGTATCTGATCTCACAATAAATGTAACTTTGGTTTCTATCTAATAGCATGCCAACTTGTATATGCGTGTCATGATTTCAATCCCAATATAAGGAAATCGCCCTCGAAAGTCAACAACTCTGCCCAAGATTCAAAAGCATGCACCTTTAGCATGTCTTCATATTGATTCGTCCCCTTCACATGTTCTACGTATCGCAGTTAAACTATAGAACCTAGGAAAGATGCCAAAGCATGGCAATATGAATTCTGGGAAATTTTATCATATACACAGCAAAACGGTGCATCAATGTTACCAGATGCCTTGATTCTAGATCCATTTCAGCATGCAGAGAAATGAATAAGTTAAAATCCTATAATGATAACACCAGCTTCCTCATAAAATTTCCAAATATTAGTGATCTCTTATTGGTTCACATGGGACTAGGATCCAGAAGAGTTCGGAGATTGCACTTCAAGATGCATAAATATCTTCGGCATTGATCCATATCCCCAAAATATCAACATTGTCTCTAGCTGGGCGAGTTCAAGTTTCTTCAAAGACATAAATAGTGCTCCTTTTTGCTACATCTATATTGCTTCAGATCAAGGCAATTTCGCATCAACACATATTTCGCTTGATTTGACACATAGTATTGGAATCGAACTAATATTCCAAGTTAATTAAAAGGCACACTTGCCAGCTAAAATATTTAATCTAAGGTAGCTTGAAAGAGAAGCTCTGGTGAATGCTGAAACCCGAAAATCAAGATATCTCTATTCTAACAAATCACGAAGGAAAATAAGAAACAAAAGATCTCTTCACCTGTAGCAAAAATATGAATGGAATGAGTCCTTCAGAGGAAAGATCGCCATGACATCACCCAAAACAAAACAGCACAAAATATGAAGAGAGGATATCCGACTTACATGGTATCAAGTTGCTTATTCACTTCTTCCACGTCTTCGTAATCGGTGAGAAGCTGTCTGACAATGGCTCCATAAGTCAGAGTGAAGAGCTCTGCATTCTGCAGAGGAAAAAAGGACGATCATAAAGGAGAGAAAAACAAGGGGAGCAAATTTATTTATTTTTTTAAAAACACAACCGAAAAAAGAAAAACAGAGCAAATCATCAGCAAAACAGATCTGAAGGAAGACCCACAAAAAAAACAAAACAAATAAAATTATATATATATATATTGAGGAGAAGGAAGAGAAATCATACCACTTTCTCTACGTTTGGCACGCTGGGCTCGCCAGACCTGAGCAGGGGAGCCATCTCTGTTCTGTTGTTGCTTTGATCCTCTTTCCTCTGCCTCTGCCTCTGCCTCTTGCCTCTTCTTCCTTCTTCTTCTTCTTCTTCTTCTTCTTCTTTACTTCCAAAAGAGCTTTTTTACTAAGTAAACAAGAGAGAAAGAAAAATGATCCTAATCAAGCCTCATAAACTAAGCAATTATGTATGTATGTATATGCCTTGCTTCTTCTTCTTCTTCTTCTTCTAATGGAAAGACAAAGACTATAGAGAGAGAGAGAGAGAGAGAGAAAGAAAGAGAGAGAGAGAGAGAGTGTGTGTGTGTGTGTGTGCATCTTTGCTTATGCTTGAGCTCGTGTTCATGCGCATGCTTTGTGTCCGTGTTCGTGTTTGTGTCCATGTCCGTGTCCGTGTCCGTGTTTGTGTCCATGTTTGTGTTTGTGTTCGTGTTCATCATGTTCGTGTTCGTGTGTGTGTTCTTGCCACGTGTGTGTGTGTGTGTGTGAGAGAGAGAGTGAGAGAGAAAGAAAGAGAGAGAGTGATTGAGTGAGTGAGCAAGATGGATGTAGCTCAATTGGTAAGGTTGCCCAATGGAGACCAAGTGGTCATGGGTTCAACCCCTACATTCCACATTGGCATCTAGAGAAATAAGAGTATATGAAGTATATAATAGAGAGGCGAGGAAATTGGGTTTCAAACCCATGACGCAGTGCTTGTAGTGTTACTAACTTACCACTAGGGTAATATAATTACAAGTGAGTGAGTGTGCATCTTTGCTTATCCTTGAGCTCGTGTTCATGCTCATGCTTCTTATGTGTCAGTGCTCGTGCTCATGCTCGTGCTAGCGTTCACGTTCGTGTTGTATTTGAGCTTGAGAGCCTTTGTCTCCGCTCGTGCTCACGTTCGCATTCTATTTGGGCCTAGGGTAAGGGAGCCTTTGTGTGTGATCAATATTATATGGTGTAATTGGGTATTGCGGTACCAAGCTAATCATCCATCAAGCACCCTACTAACTAATCTTCCTTTGGGGTATCTAGTAATTGTCCTTTTTTAGACATTTTACTAATCGTAAGTTGTTTTGTCAAGTGACACCCTCTTGCAAACACAAATCTAGTAGACTAGTTGTTAGGTAGGCTAATAATAATTATTAATAACCGTTCTTCAGCAAAGTGACCTCTCCTATATCTCCAAATCCACAAACGGTCCACGTTTCGCCTTTGTGTGTTGGTGCCCGTAACTATCAATATGAAAGGAAGCCAAATAATATACACACAGTTTCATCGGATGTGTGGGTTCTGCACTACGCACCCATTTCTCCGTAAGAGTGTCGTGTCTTTTCGAAGGCATGACAATTGGTTTTTGGTTTTTTGGTTTTTTGGTTTTTTTCCTTACGATACGGATGGGAAGGAGGAGAAGATCATGTGAATATACGGGGAGGTCCGATCGAGGGGGGGGGGGGGGGGGGGGGGTGGACATAAAATTAAGCGGCAGGGTTCAAATGGAAGAACAAGTGCGGAAAATCGGCCCACCTCAAGAATGCCCAATCAGTTGCATGCCCGACCAACCGACCGCCCAAATGGCCAACCATCGGATTGCCCAAATGGCAGCCCAACCGACCGTCCAATTGGCAGCCCATTTGATCGCCTGAATGGCCGTCCATCCGACCGCCCAATTGGCCACCCAACCGACCGCCCAAATGCTCGACCAACCGACTGCCCAAATGTCCGTCCATCCAACTGCCCACAGATGGCCGCCCAACCGACCGCCCAATTGTACACATTTCTCTCTCTCTCTCTCTATGGGAAATCTTTCCTTCTATGTACATATGTGTGTATAGTGTTATCTATCTTATCTTACACAGGAAAACACAGACATATGTTCCAGAAAACGATGATAGCCTAAACAGAAGAAGTAGAAGAAGAAGAAGAAAAACCCTAATCTGATAGACCCCTCTCATTCATTCATTCTTTCTTTCTTTCTCTGTCTGTCTGTCTGTCTCGTCTGGTGTTTTTTGTCTGTCTATCGATCGAGGGAGGTCTCGCCATATCCATCTCCGCCTGCCTCCCTCTCCCTCTCCTTCTCCTTCTCTGCATCGAAATCGACCGCGCGCCGGCTTCCTCCCCACCAAAAGTCTTCTAAGGTACGCCGCCTGCACCACTACCTCACCTTCCCGCTTTTGCTTCTACCATTACCTTCGATTCCGTTTGTGTCTTTGATCTCTCGCCACATAGCCCTGCACTTTGCTTCCTTCCTTCCTTCTCCCTGTCATCCATCGCGCCTTCTCCTGCTGAATTCCTTCTGCAAAGATCTCTCATTTCTTCTGTTAAAGAACCTGACGAGGTGGGGGAGTTCTTTCTTCTTCCTGCTGATATCTGGCTTCTCGCTGCTTACCTATCTTGCATCATTATTCTGCTTCAAATCTATCTTGCTTCATTATTCTGCTTCAAAATTATCTTGCTTCATTATTCTGCTTCAAATCTATCTTGCTTCATTATTCTGCTTCAAATCTATCTTGCTTCATTATTCTGGTTCAAATCCATCTCGCTTCATTATTCTGCTTCAAATCTATCTCGCTTCAATATTCTGCTTCAAATCTATCTCGCCTCAATATTCTGCTTCAAATCTATCTCTCCTCATTATTCTGCTTCAAATCTATCTTGCTTCTTCTGAAACACGCGCACTTCTTTTTTGCGAAACTTATACCTTCCTCTCGGCTTATTTCTCTCTTCTTCTGCTTCAACCGTCATCTCATTCTGCTACGATCACGCTTCTTTATACTAAATCGTGCTTCGTTTTCTGTCAGCAGTTTCCCACTAGTCTTCCGTAAATCTTTCTTTTTTCTGCCAATGTCTTGCTTCATCTTCTGCTAAATCAATCAAACGGCGCTTCTTTCTAATCGTGATACCTTGTTGCAAAAGTTTCCTGTCTTACGCTCAAATCTTCCATCTTTTTGCTAACAAAAACGATGCTGCCTCTGTTAGAACAATGTTGTTGCGTTTCTTTCTGCAAAATCTTGCATCTTTCGGTTATTCTTCTTCGTGCTTAATCTTTTCACCTCTTCTTCGTCATCTTTTTTCAAACAGATGGTCTGCATCAGGCAAGCAACAGTGGACGATCTCCTGTCTATGCAGACATGCAACCTGATGTGTTTACCAGAGAATTATCAGATGAAGTACTACTTCTACCACATCCTTTCATGGCCACAACTACTGTATGTAGCAGAAGATTACAACAAGAAGATAGTTGGGTATGTCCTCGCGAAGATGGAAGAAGAAACCACAGAATGCCATGGCCACATCACCTCTTTGGCTGTCCTGAGAACTCATCGTAAACTCGGACTTGCTACAAAGCTCATGAGTGCCGCTCAGAGAGCTATGGAAGAGGTATTTGAAGCTGAATATGTCTCTCTTCATGTACGGAAGAGTAATCGAGCAGCTTTTCATCTCTACACACACACTCTAGGCTATAAAATCCATGACTTGGAAGCTAAATACTATGCAGATGGCGAGGATGCTTATGATATGCGGAAATTGCTGAAAGGTAAACCAGAGAAAGGAATTTCTGCACCTGAAGGAAAAGGTTTAGAAAAGGAGAAGAAGAGCAGAGATGAGAAGGTTTCTTCGGCAAAAGGAGTTAAAGAACCATCATCAGAGAAGGAGAAGCAGAAAAAGAGCAAAGAAGAGAAGGTTTCTTCTGGGAAAGGTGTCACTGCACAACCATCGGAAAAGGAGAAGAAAAATAGAGATGAGAAAGTTTCTTCTGCTAAAGGTGTTACAGAACAATCATGGGAAGAGGAGAAAAAGAGCAAAGATTCAATAACTTCTTAAGATTGGTACATGGAAAATTTCTGACATTTTTGTTCCCACTGTGTGCTCAACCTTGACATATTCTAGAGTTTCATTGCTATAATTTGTAAGGCACCAGATTGTTTTCTTTCTTAAACTAGGGTTTCGTTGGGTGTAAGGTGACCTTATGTTAATGATGAGAGAGAGAGAGAGAGAAAGAGAGCACAGACAATGGCAATAAGGCAAAGGATAGCATCTGGATCATCCACATTTTTGTTCCCTCTATAATGATCTCCAAGGGATCTCAATGCTGTGTGTAAGCATTAGCAAATTGTGTTGCGTTGCGTTCAATTTTTGTTTCTCTTTAGCTTAATCAGGGTTTCAACTGTGAAGAAACCTTACCTAAATGATAATAGGGAGAGAGGGGGGCTGTTTGATGATTGTCAAGTGACCTTATATTAATGATAATAGAGAGAGGGGGGGGGAGAAGAAGGTCAAAGTGGGTAAGATGATCTTATGATTAATATGAATAGTTTGTCTGTCATACCTTTGTTAATAATCCCTCCCTGTCGGCTTAAGAAAGTGTAAAGGATCCTCATTAGTGTTTGATGACTTAACTGTAATGACAATCTGCTTTTTCTTACTGCGGTTAATCTTTCCTTATTTACTTCATGATATTACTGAAATGTGGTGGTGTATCAACTGTAGAAGTTAATGTTCCTTCAATTTGCTACTTGGTTTGCTAAACATGTATTTTATCCCTTGTTTATGCTGCCAAGTGATTGTAGCATATTACCGAAATGCGATTTGTTACTGGTATGTTACTTATATATTGCTCCAATTTGTTGATTGGTTTGCTTGACATGGATATAGATTTGGAGCCAATAAGTTCAGGAGTAATAAAGGAACAAAGAGATGTCTTGGAATTCACATGGGATTTTTTCAAAGTTAAGCTCAACATAGTGTGGCCCTTGAACAGTGGTCTTGAATTTTAACAATAAATTCTTTCAGGTGTCATCAGCATTTGCCTAAGCAATTAAATTTTGGCCCTATTGGCCCTAATTATTCTTGGCCAAGTAATTCCTCCAAACAAAGACTTGGAATTCAATTTCTATCTTTCCATTTAACCCCTAGCTTAACCCCTAGCCTATAAATCTAATTGATTACTACAAGAGGGTAAGGGTGGTTATATTTTAGATGTTTTTATGCTAACATTAGCCTCCTTCAATTAATTAAGCTTCTTCGGTCAAGGTATGTGCATGTTGCTAATCATGTAATTAATAGTTAGTGAACAATCATCTCATGTGGATACAAGCTGACACAGTTCACTTACGATCACAACAAACTTGGTTAGATATATTTCTAGCATTACTATCCCCTTGGAAGTAAGCCATATATGAATACTATACTCTGCCAAAAATTGGATTGGTTCACGGAGTTCCCAATGTTCAATGGCAAGCCACCAATTAGTAACTTTGAAAAGGCAATCAGGATATTCACTTTCTACTCCTAGGATTAGTTGATAGAAATGAGAAAATGAACAAGATAACTGTTTAGTTGTGTAAATCTTATCTCCATGGGAAGATATAGTGAAGAGGACATTGCGAAGACCCAATCAAATGTTAACGTTGTAAGATGTCTCAACTTTTGGTTTTGTAAAACACATGAAAGCTACTTGATTCATTCTTTGAAGCCACTCATGGCTAGCCTTGGATACAATAGGTGAATGTTGGATCTTGTTGAAAAAATTGTAACAAGTTGCTTTTAGGCATTGTTATGCTTCATATGGTGTCTATTGATCACATGTGAAAGAAAATCAATTGGTCATTGTCTTTAATGATACTATATGCTTATTACTTTTCGGTAACAATTATGTACCCCAAATCCTTTAATAATTTAGAGCATTATACTTTAGGGACTAAGACCACACAAACATGACCAAAATTGTCAATACATGAGACAATGAAACTAAGAATGATCGATATAGTCATGATTTAGAGCAAATACTAAATCAAATGTTTGTAGAAGTAGGGTAATAAATGTATAGCATCTCTCATATTGTATTTCCATTAGCTTTTTGAGCAATTGTAGTTTCAATACATGAAATTTTAACATATTTATTTATTCATGGATTGCTTCCGAGATTGGCATAATTAGTAAACTTGATTGTATGATGTTAGCATGCATTCATATCATTAAGTTATATGGAGCATTGCTTTGTTTAGCCTACATTTTCTCAAATCTATGATTGGGGGTTTGTATATCTTAATCTTGCCTTGAACATATTGAATTTGAATTTCAAATGGTTTGGCATGTGATTTTGATCCTTATGAAGCTCCCATTTTAAACAATTGATATAATCCGTCCTATGGGCCAATATTGGCCTCTCTATGGACGCTAAAAAATATCTATCTATCGATTGTTCTCAAGCATAGTAGGTATTCAATATATTGTGATAAACAACTCTACAAACAAGATTCTTTAAAGGAAAAATACTTTAGCATCGAGGTTTCTAAATGCTCAAGAATCCATTGCTTTTGTGATATCAAATCTTGAGTTCTCAACAAATACATCTTTGACGTTTTGGTGACATGAAAGTTTCTTGATAGGCCATTCTTAACAAGGATAAACAAATGTATGGAAGGATAAATTACAATTGCTAATGAACGCAGAGAACATATACAATGACGAGATATTAAATATGGAGTCTTCAAGGGGTAACACATACTTGCAAATTGTTTCAAATTTAATATCGAGTCTTCAAGGGGTAACACATTTGACACTTTGATGACACCAATATTTATGGGGTTCATGAATGGAGTAATAGCATCCCTAATCACACTTCCAAATCGTTTGAAAATGTCCAAAAGTGGCGTCATAATTAATTTCTCCAAGCTCACATACAAAAAATGTCATACATACTATAACTTCCAGAGATGTTAAAATTTCTTCTACTCATCCATAATGACTATGGTAAAGTTCTTGCTCTCAAATGTTTTGCACGGAAGCTATTTTCACATAATATAATCGGCATAGCAATTAGCATCTGCGTATGCATTATAAATGGATTGATGGATTCATTTGCATTGATTAATACAGATTGATTAGTTAATCTATTAGGACAATCACTACAAATTAGTTCATTAGTATGATTATTATATAACATTCTATTTAAATAGCTTAACATTGATAAACTCGGAAAAGTTGCTTGTTAGCATAAAATAAATAGAACTTTGACAAAAGTGAAACAATGATATGAATGGAACTACATGTGGTCCTATCAATATTTTATTCCTGATAGGAGGGTCATTCGCTATAACAGAGTTTTCAATGCATCATTCATAAAGAAGAGGAAGGCCATCTAAACATGCTATATACATGTAATATCTGGAATACTTCTGCTGCTTCTTAAATTGGATGCACATGCAAAGCACATGTACAATCATTTGTTTTTCATTCTGAGGGGCATGTATCAGCAATCAAAAGCCATCGATTTGAGTGAATATGCTCCATTTTTAATACCCTTCACCTTGATGTGAAGAGAATACATTGCTTTAGAGAGTCACTATCTTAATATAATACATTCCCAAATTCTTTGCATTCCTTGATTGAAGTTAGATACAGCACTCACTCTAGTGTACATATTTCAATGTTGGATATATCAATCAATCTCATCAAAATATCCGAATGTCAATAAAATATTGTGAAATGCACATAAGAGATAAAAACCAACCTAGTTAGCTTCTTACTTCTTACTCAATTTATAGTTGATACAAAGGTACCTATTTGGGTTGGCTTAGCTAAAAAGGGTGGGTCAGCTTAGGTACATGCATCCTAAAAAGGGTGACATGCTAAAAGGGTGGCATAAAGGACATGCACACCACAATATCATCAGCTCAACTGTTTCAGGCCAACCTCAAAATGCCCAGTTCGGTTTGACTTATTACTCACATTGAATCACATTGAAAAGAAGCAACAAGCTATTATCATTATCAAAACTCTTGGTCATCATTCATCATTCTAATTAACTCACTCCCATTGTTTAACATCAAAACTCATGCAACTGTTTAAAAACGATTCGATCTTTCCTTGCATAAGAGCAAAACATAACAATCCAAAAATAATTCAAATTAATGAGAACAAGGCCCATACAATTCGAGAACATCGACACTATTTTAATCATGTTCAGAACTGACCTATATGATCCTCTATCCTAAACCTAATGATAGCTTTTCTCAATCACCGATTGCTAAAGCTTTCCTTCCAAGCATATGGAAGTGACCACACAATTGATACAAAAAAAAGGTGGATAAATTATATTTATTGGATTGTTTCTACAATTTCGTAGTGGTGGTCTCCATTATTCCTGGTCTCTCCTAAAAAATTCTTATTGGAGTTGGAAAAGCCTCAAATTGCTAATGGAAAATCACTAACAATTGCACAAGGAGATTTGGACACCTTGCTCTAGCAATAGGGTATAGTTTGTATTATCTGAATTTGGGCCAGCAAATTGAATGGGACCTGAAGCAGGAAAAAAAACCTTGTAATTAATTTTCTGAAGAAATACCATTTTGAAAGAAGTTGATTGATGGTAAGAATTGTTATGAGTGTTTAAAAACCTGGACTGCAAAATCGGTCTTCGATTGCCCATACTTCTCGTACAGAAGCAAATTTTTTGAATGGAGCACCTGGCATTTCAGATACATTGCGATTTCATTGTATATTTACAACATTCCAAATATAGAATCTCGTCAAGTAAATGGCCATACATTTGTGCAATGCAGAAACACTGTGGCTTCATTTTATACATACCACATTCTAAACTACAACCTCTCTACAAGCAAATGGCTATAGCATTTGCACATGACTAATAGTGTTCATGCCTTTCTAGGTGTAAATGATGAGACTTGAATTTCATTTCGTGCAAACAAAATCACTTTGAAAAGTGAAGTGACAGAGGTTTCCAGAACAGATAATACCGAGAAAACCAGAAAAGTACACATACCATCAAGTTCAACCATTGCCTTCTTAATGACTGGCTTATTTTTGCCTGATCCATTAAACATATAAAATTTGATCATAAACATTACTTCAATAGAAATTCCTTGTCATAAATCCTATTCAAACATATGAAAATAACCTTTTATATACCTTTTCTTCTTTCAACATCCATAAGCTGAGTTAGAGCTGTGCCTCCAACAGTCCAGTCCTTTGCCAGTTGTGTCAGATTACCCACCTATATAGAAATATATTTAAATGAAGTCTTCCAATGTTGAAGCATAAACACCTTAAGATTATGTAGCATAGATAAGCATAATACAGAGTAGAAGGATGCAAGGCACAAACTGATGCAATAAGTCCCGTTTCACCAGCATGTAGAAGAGCACCAGCAGTATAGCCCAAGGCATAACAATATGTTGCATCAAAGTTTGTTGGCATGCCACATCTTCCCTCATATCTGCAGAAATTGGTGCTCCAAACATTTAGTGACAACACACTTCATTGTTTCCTAATTATATTATGTTCCTTGTTTATACATGTATATTGTAACTTCAGGTTTTTTTATATGACTGGATATGAGAACGTTTCATCTAACCTAGCATTTACTTGCATATAATCACCAAATAAAGATTTTAAATAATCGCATCCAGGGCCAAAGAAACCCCAAGCATTCCTTCTACATCTTATATATGCACAGTTAAAGCCAAGCACATTTATACATGCCGTATGCAATATGAGAGTGGACTCAAACCCATACCCAAAGAAATGTGATTGGCCCTTGAAGTTTCCAGAGTACAATCCAGCCGTTTTGCGTTTTGTTAGCTCTGTTTCAACCATGCTTATAAGCATCTTTTCCGTCTCAATTTTTGCAACCTTCATGACCAGTAGAAGATTGATACTTATATTCAGCCCATTTAGTTTTTTACTCCAAATATGAAACAAAATGGCATTCTAGAGACAAAACAAACCTGAACATTGCCATGAGGATCTCTCTCCAACAATAATTGGTCCTGAATATCAGAAGGCAGGAAATCAAAAAGATCACGAGATTGTGGTTGGAGCTTAGTTTTCCAATGACCGTTCTCATCAACACCACCATGAGCTAGAATTTCATTCAGCTCTGAAATGAGTTGCTGAACCTGTAGATGTGAATGATCAATCAAGTTTTTGGTTTTGAGTAAAATTGACGACAAAACAATGTGTAAATCAACCTAAAAAATTAATGTAAGCTCTTGCCTCTGGGATAAAATCAATCAGTCCTTCAGGTATAAGTACCACGCCATAGTTTTTCCCATGCTCTGCACGTTTTATTATAACATCAGTAATATGTCCAGTCACCTGTTTTAGTGTCTGTTGATGAAGAGCCACCTGTCAGAAATGTATATGGAATTTTCAGAAAGAAAAGTCATTAAACGACCACATTGATTCATAGTCTTTGATTTCTAATTAAAGTGACAAACATTCTAGCAGATAGATAATGCTATTTGATGCTGAAATAGTTAATAGTGTTACAAGATACCTCTTCGCCGATGATGGCAATGTTTGGATGTGTTTGCAAGGCACATTCTAATGTGATATGGGATGCAGCTCTTCCCATTAGCCGCACAACTTAAAGTAGAGATGCAATACAGATGTAAAAGCTTCAGTAGAAGATAGGTAGAAGGAACTCCATCATAAGATAAAGCAAATTTCATTCAACAAATCCACTTTATCTAAGATAACAAAGACCTACAGTGATAATATTTTTTTGTTGAACGAGCATCCACCATGACGTTTCCAATCATCTCAGAATATATCTAATGCGAGTAGAATCGATGGAAATATGTTAAAAAACATTGAAAAGACCGTATACTTTTGCAGCAGAAGTTAGTCCATAAAAATTTATGAACACCAAGATTTATACCTTGCATGCGGTATCAAAACCAAAGCTTGTTGGAACTTCTTTGCTCTTCAGATCACCATCAATTGTTTTAGGACATCCAATAACTTGTGTTTTTATCTTCTTGCCTCTATGGCACATCATTGAACCACAGTGGAATTAATATCATAAGTCACCATGATCATCATTGAATCACAAATCTCTTAAAGTTGACCATTATTTATTGAGGCAATATAGAGAACCTGAAATATTCTCCTAGGAGACATGCATTTGTATTAGAATCATCTCCACCGATAACCACAAGTCCATGTAAATCAAGTTTTATAGCCGTTTCCTCTGCTTGTTTGAACTATATATGACACAACACATACATCTTACAGCAATGCATTTTCAGGAAATACCAATATAGTAAATACCATGGTAGCATGTATACCTAGAATATGAGCTAAGAAAGTAACGTATAAAAGATAAGTCTTGGTTAACTATATACATGTAGATGTTTACATAAGGCATATGACTCATACACAGCGCTATGGGAAACAATGATATACAGCATAGAGTCCAGGTAAATCAAGTTTCATGAACTGAACATTTCCTCGGCTTGTTTCAACTGGTCTCAGTAGGAAACACACAATTTATTTGCTGAAAATCAGAAACTTGCAAACACAATGGTACCATGTCCTTTATGAATGAGCTTCACGATCAAAATACAAAAGGTAAGTTTTGGTTAACAATTGATATAGATGTTTGTGTGAGACATATGCCTTGTCAATTGTGCCAGAGAAAACAAGCACATAGAGTATGGAGAGGATTTCTGCAAATTGTGCCAGGTAAACAGGTGACAAAAAAGCTTATCGTGCAAATTACGCATCATATCTATATAATAAAACAGCATTATCAGGTTATATATAACCACTTATTATGCATAAATGCAAGATACATTTAACTCTTAGCATGAGATAAACTTCAAGACTCAGAAAGAAACCTGCTCAGGTGTTTCAATCTTATCCCTTCCACTACAAATGATGTCAAAACCACCCTGCGATCAAAAAATGATGCTATATAAATATCCAAATTCCATGCATCTCAACATGATTCTAAAATCTTGCAATCATAAAAGAATTCTAGAAACCTGATTCCGATAAGGATATAAGAATTCCTCAGTAATCTCAACAAATTTGCACTTCATTATTCCAGCAGGGCCACCTTTGAATCCCCAGCAATTGGCTGCCTTTTGCATGATCCTGGAGATAATCTGCAAATACAAATGAACATTGACCGCTTAACAACAATTTTAAATGGATAGTTCATTCAATGACAAAATTCTATTGTGTGGATATAATCAAGACATATTCATGACCAAACTACGCAGCCAGTATTTAAAAACACTTCACTGCTATACATGGTCTACATTGAGCACATTGACGACTACTTGAATTTCAGGGTATTTTCTTGGTTCTCGACAGCATAGCTAAATTTGGCTACGTTGGACCCTAAGTCTGTGAAATGATCTGGTGGTTAAAACACAAGAATAAGAACATTACTATTTAGGATGGTCCAGATGTAAGAGATCAGAAGGTTTAGGAGCAGAGACATGTCATAAAGCCGAAGAAAATCTTGGCTTCCATTTCAGCACATACTTTTATAAAACCAATCAACACTAGGCTTTATCTAAAATCTTATAGAGAACCCAGCTCCTTGAAAGATATTTGTGTGTGCAGCTGAGGGTACATGCTATTTTGGTTGCATTAAAGGGTAAGAGGATCATGTAGATATTAAATACCATATATCCCTGCGATGACATTGTGTCCGCCGGGTGTCCTGTCCTCCAGATAGCACCACGCCTATCTTCAATTTGGCCTCTGGTAAACCTCCAGACTCACTAGGGATTAGCTGTACAGATGGTTGACCGTACAGGATTCGGAAAGAGCTTTGCAATATCCTCTGCAATCACACAAGGCTGAGCATACATATATGATAAAATTAAATTAAAAATGAACTGAATAAAATCTGCAAATTTGGAATGACAAGAGATAGAGAACAGAATGAAAAATTCCCGCCTAATTTATCAATCAAGATATAGAGACACAATTTTCCCAAACAATTCTTGATGATTCCCAAGTCAAGCCAAATCCTTAAAAGTGTCCAAATCAAAGAGGGGAGAAATTTAGTCTTTTAATGTACAAATTGGAAAGGGGGGGGGGGGGGGGGGGGGGGGGATAGAACAAATATGTTAAGCGCGCATGAGAGGAAAGAGAGAGAGAGAGATAGAAACCAGGGCTTCCAGCAGAAGAAGAAGGCGGTCCATGCAGGACATGGAAGGGATTGAGGAGCACAGTAGGCAAAGGGAGGTGCGTGGTCTAAGCGCGCAGACTGGACGATGCTGTATGCAGAGGTGTCCTTCACAGCCCTCGTTTTGTCGGCCCCCGCCACGGCGGAGCCTCCTCCATTGGCAACGACAACAAGCCCAGTCATTTTTCTTGACCAGCAGCAGCAGACCGATCGATCTCTTATGGGAAGGATGGATGCCACAAGAAAAGGATGAACGAGCAATGTCTTAATCGTCTGTGTCTGCGTGCTGCACAGAAGATCGTGAGTCGAGAACAAGCACAGTACTTGCGTTGATACCACTGCTTGAGAGAGAGAGAGAGAGAGGTGGGGCTTAACCCTAGAGGTGGGACAGGCAGAGACAGAGACAGAAGGAATGTGAAGAAGAAGAAGAAGAAGAAGATAAGGTTATTATTATTAGCTCATTTATTTATTTATTATTTATTTATTTATTAACTCGTTTATTTATTTATTTATGTATTAACTCATTTATTTATTTATTATTAGCTCATTTCTTTATTTATTTATGTATTAATTCATTTCTTTATTTATTAGCTCATTCTTTATTTATTTATTTATGTATTAACTCATTTATTTATTTATTAACTCATTTATTTATTTATTACTTTTTATTTTATTTATTTATCTATTTATGTATTTTATTAACTCGTTTATTTATGTATGTTTTATTAACTCATTTATTTATGTATGTATTTATTAATTCATTTATTTATGTATGTTTTATTAACTCATTTATTTATGTATGCATTTATTAACTCATTTATTTATGTATGTATTTTATTAACTCATTGATTTATGTATGTATTTATTAACTCATTTATTTATTTGATTTATCTATTATTTCTCTTTACTATTTTTAATTCTCATTTTTCATTACTATTTCTTTTCTTTTCTTTTATTTCATATTCCCATTTTATTATCTTTTATTTTTATTTTTGCAGTTCTCGTTTTTTCCTCTTTTCCTTCTCCTTTTTGGATGTTTTTTTTTCCCCTACTTTATCTTTTTTCTTTATCTTTCTGTCATTGTTTTTTTTTTCTTTTAGTTCTATTTTGTGAGTTTTCCTCAATTTTGTTATCTTAAACCAATGGCATTATTGTATTTTTGAATTTGACTGGTTAGCATTTTTTTAATTGGCCAATTGCTACCTCATAAGGATTTTTAACCATTGGATTTTATTTTCCTTTTTTAATTAATTATCATATACATATATATGTATGTGTATCATTGTATGTATGTATGTATGTATGTATATATATATATGTACACATACATACAGATATATATAATAATATATGTATATAGCATTTATATATTTATATATACATGTAATGTATATGTATGTATTTTGTTCATGCCAAGATTGCTTTCATCAAAACTTAGGTAATGAATTGAACTTCTCCTCAAATTGCGAGTCTCGTGTTTCCATCCGTGTGTGATGTTTGTAGTTTTAACTTTCTGAAATACAGAAGAGGCACAATTGAGGTACATGACAAAGTGCCCTCCAATTCGGAAAACATATATCAACGCAGAGTACTATGGGAGCATCAACATGCAATTTCAAGACGATGATTAAATGCAACGAGAGTTCTAGCTCATGCCCCCCCTCCTACATGAGTTGATATAGATACAACTCAATGGGTAACGCATGAACACGAGTAACCTTAGAATACTTTCGAAGGTTCTCTTTAATACGATTTAGGTTGTTAGACCTAACAATTAGCTATCCCATCTTCCATATTTCAACGGCTTTAGGCTTTGCTTCCATTAGAATGAAACCAACTTGCAATCTTCCCACCCTAAACGCTTTCAAAGAAATTACCACACATACAAATGTTTATGTATCCCTTTGATACACCTCTAGCCACAACAAAGTATGATAATCCTCAACATCTACTTGATCTGATTCAAATCGATCGCAATGTTGATCGTGATCACCAAATCATCTACATGTAGCACAATGATTACTATTCTCTCACCTTCTATTTTGACTTCCCCCTCAATCCCATCTAAAGTCCTTATTTTGTGAATTGAGTGGCTCAAAACCCAATGGCTAGTCCATGAGCTAATGTTCATTAATTAACTAAGTGAGGTATTAGAGTTAGTGCAAGAGGGCAGATTAAAGTTCACTTTGTTGATACACTCAACAGTGTATGAGTAGGCAAGTATTACAACACAAAAATATTACGCATAAGAAATGAATATTTAGATTAAGAAAATAATGGTTTAAGGTTGCTTGACCACACTAACACCTCTAAGTGAAGGACAACATGTTATAATAAAATATTATCGGTGTTCCATACCACCAAATGTTACCTTATGTTATAATTTGTGTTGAGATGAATGGATATGGAAGAAGAGAGCTTTGCCTCACCAATGGCATCTCGACAACATCTCAAGCAACCACGACGAAGGGGGTAACTAGTCCCGTGTAAATTGGCCAACAAAATCTACTTACCTTTCGTCTACTTTTATTTGGCCTATTGATTAGTAATAGACTCTTAACACATTACCACTCATACAAGAACACTTGGACTAACACAGAGTTGAATGCCATTAATCTCACTTCCCATCATCCATTATCATTGTTGGTTGCATTGATTCTTAAACTTATAATAATATCCCAACCCTCTTGAATTCTAGACTCATTACATATATTTCACCTATTTGTCGATAGGACATTAATACCAAGATATCAGAAGCTTTACATCGCTTGTATTGGTTTTCCCTTGTATATAAAAGCAAGGTAGTGTCTCTGTTGTATTGCCATTATTTTGTTTTGTCTACATTAATAGTTAACCTGATAGGATAGTAATACCAAGATATAAGAAGCTTTGCATCGCTTGTATTCGTTTTCCCTTGAATATAGAAGTGGGGTAGTGTCTTTGATGTATCACCGTTATTTTTGTTTTGTCTACATTAATGGCTTGACCCTTGTGCTGCTTGATAAGTACTTTGAAACGCCACTATCCATTTTCATTTAAGATCTAACTTGCTCATACAATCATGCTACAACTACTTTATATGCTTTTGGCATTATGATATGTATCATTCTTTTCCTACGCTCACTCCTTGTGGAAGGGTGTGGAGGTACATATGGACTCGAAAGCCATTTGATCAATCAGGGCTAGTGAATGCACACATGTCCGTCTAGTGTGTCGAGCTGGAGCGTTCCAATCGCTTGTCTTTTTTATCAGGATAATCTCGTGGAGTAGAGGGCAAGCAGGGCAGGGCAAGGCAAGGCAAGGGTCAATGAGAACCAAAGATTGCAAACATATCGGGCCGGTTGTGATGAAGACGGAGATGTGGTTGTGACAATTATAATGAAGCGAGACTAAACCTAGTGGTGCCCGAATCCGAATGTGCTTGCGGTGCCACCTCTCGGAGGAGATTGCCACCACCCCCCCCCCCTTAAAAAATACTCTAATTTCTTTACTTTTCCTCTTTCCCCACATTGGTCTTTTCAATTATAAATAAATAAATAAATAAATAAATAAATAAGCAAATAAATAAATATATAAGCAAATAAATATATGAGCTCCCATTTAAAAATAAATAAATAAATAAATAGATAGTAGATAGTCTTGGTCTTCCAATTATAAATAAATGAATTAATGAAATAAAACAAAACAAACAAATAAAACTGCAACCGTCTATTTTGTTTTGCTCTGTTTTTCAACTCTTAATTCTCTATGTGTGCGTGCGTTTCCTCTGTTTCTGTGGATTCTCTGTCTCTTCGTGTTATGGAGAAACCTGCATCTTCTTCTTCTTCTTCTTCTTCTGGACAGATTCTTCCTTAACTGCGGAATATAAAGAAATAAAAGGAGTCAGTGTCAGAAGATAAAAAATGAGCGAAGAGATAGATAAGCACGTCCTCCGTAAGTACCATGTCTGCCAAAAGCTCGGTAAAGGGGTAAGTTATCCTCTCTCTCTCTCTCTCTCTCTTATTTCGTTTATCTATTTTCTTTTCCCTTTTTTTTTAAACTGTAGTTTTAGATGTTGATACGATGCATAATTTGTTTTTCTTGTGTTTCTTCTTTCCGAATTCTTATGATTCCATTAAAGTGAAATTTGTACACATGATGCAGAAATTATGTTGTTTTTTTCCCCCTTTCCGAACCCTTTGATGCTTTTGAAGTGAAATTTGTATATGCATTTTTTTTTTCCTTTCCAAATTCATTGGTATTGTTGATTGGAGCTTGTAGATATCCATTTCCAAAATCCTTTGATAAGTCGCAGCAAATTTTGACATATGTATGACGCTTATGTTTTTCAAATTCACTGCTAAACACAACATATATGAGAATCTATCCATCCTATGTGTTGATTTTTTGCGGAACACAAATAATATGGAAAATGATCGCATGATATATGCGTAAATTCACTCCAGAACACAAGGAATACGAAAATGTAGGAATTAAATACTTCTTGATATGTAGCCAAATTCCTAGCATTTCATTTCGCAAATGTGTATACAAAGAATATGAAAACGTACAAATCATAATACGTCCAGATATGTAGCAAAATTCCTAGAAATCGTTTTGCATATGTATATAACAGAACAGAGTATGAAGATAAGACTGTAGAGCATTTATTTCTGATTTGACATACTGAACATTTGTTAATGCACACAATTTTTTTTCAAATTCCTTGCATGTTGTTTAGTCTGTAATCTATGCATAACTGTAATGGAGAATGAAGATCAAAGCTTTCTGTTGGTGTATCATCATCAAATCTCAAAATTTAGGCAATTAATAACCGTTGTGCACACAATTATTGGTTTTAAAAAAACAAGACATTGGCATTGTCGATTATTAAGAACAGTGTCGTAAGTGGAAAATTATTGATTTCCAAAGGACCAAAAAGTTATTAGATGAATTTTCTTGCTTAAGAATTGAATCATATATATATATATATATATATATATATATTTTGAATGAAACCATGTGTGTTGATTCTTGTTCATGAGCACAAAATTGCAACAAAATGGTCCAGTTTAAGAAGTAATTGAGTTCTTGCTAAATAAATGAACTCTTGTTCAGGCCTATGGCATTGTATGGAAAGCTGTTGAGAGAAGAACAAATGATGTGGTGGCCCTTAAAAAGATTTTCGATGCATTTCAGAATTCCACAGATGCTCAGGCAGGTTAATCATATCCAGGAAATAAAGCTTCTCATTTGTCAGAAATGAACAAGTGTAAATTTTTTATGCATATTATGTGTGTAGAAGACTCTGCAATCTTACTAACTTTTATGTTTTGAACAATATTCTTCAAACTGGACAGAGAACTTTCAGAGAAGTGATGTTCTTGCAGGAGCTAAATGACCACGAGAACATTATAAAGTAAATGTTTTGATTTTGCAAATTTTGAAAGTTTAAACTGGAAAGTTCTATAATAGACCACATTAAATTTTACTTTCTCAGTTGATGAACATAATTTAAGACCGAATAAATATACAAATGAAAAAGCTGACTGATGGAGTCTTTTGATATCTCATTTGAGTTGTTAAAGCTTGAGGATTCTAATTGATGTAATCCTAACCAGTGGTGACCAAAATACTGAGCTTTAATCTTCAGAATTGAAGTGTTCAATTATTAGAAAGAGAATTTGTTGTTCACAACTTTCTTCCAATTTACCCTTTACATCTCTTCAATCTCCCTGCTGTCTCTACAAGGATACAAATTTGGATCCCTTATCAGAATGTAATGCGTGGTATATATTTGTTATGGAATAATATGCGACTGTAACTTATATGGATGATAAATTTAACTGTAGAAGTAGGTATGGGAGGGTCCTCGTTAAATACTCATGTGTGCAACTTGTTTGGTTGCAAATGTAATAGTGCATGTCATCATATTTGATGGCTACATTCTCTGCACAACACTTTCCATTAAATCTTACAATTTCTGATTTATAAAACTAACATATACTTCAATGCATTTCCTTCTGTGATCACAGTGGAACAATGTAATATTTATTCTCCATTGGGGGATTTCTTGTAGGTTGTTCCTCATGTTGCATGTTTTCTACTTCATTTTTTATTATTGCAGGTTATTGAATGTTCTAAAGGCTGAGAATGATCGTGACCTTTACCTAGTATTTGAATACATGGGTATGTTTCATGGTAGTTGTATTTTGAATATTGAAGCATAGGCTGTTTATATAAATTGCAACATGAGCACTTCGAAGGCTAATGCACCTTTTCACTGCAGAGACTGATTTACATGCTGTCATTAGAGCTAATATCCTTGAGGATGTACATAAACAGGTTCCAGTTTGATTTCTTCCATACTAGCTAAAAATGATGATGAAAGCTATAGAAGCTCAGATGATGCATTATGGGTTTCGACATGTTCTAACTCAAACTTTGAATTCTTACAATCTGCATGATTTCGTATATTATTTGCAGTTCATTATGTATCAGCTCTTTAAATCATTGAAATACTTACATTCTGCGGAGTTGCTGCATCGAGATATCAAAGTAAGAATAGATGTGGAATGTATGAAATGAAATTTAAGCTGAAATTTCATGTATTATCATAATATATGAGCATTTCTTGGTTCTTTCTAGCCAAGCAATATGTTATTGGATTCAGACTGTCAAGTAAAACTGGCAGATTTTGGCTTAGCTCGCTCGGTAAGTTCTGTCTTGCATTATCTGCATGACTTTAGTGATCATACAACTTCCTTTAATATCAAGGCCCTCTATCAAGTGTTGTGTTTTCTTAATGAATGGATGCAGATTGCACAATTAAAAGATGATAGTGGTCAAATCCCAGTTTTGACGGATTATGTCGCAACTCGATGGTAGGATTATTCAACTCTCAAACACAAAGTGAATTGTGTTTTAACTGAACATTAGATAGAAAGTAATGTAATTGGAGAAGGATGAAATAAACCCTTGAAGTTACTCTGATCTTGGAATTTAGATGGTGATAGAATATGAAATTGAAATACATCAGAAACATTTAGCAAACAAGCATGGAGATAGGTCTTACAGAAAAGACTTAATAAAGGGTATCTTGATTTACATTTCTTCTCTTGAGAAGATGAGGCTGTATGTGGAATGAAGATCCCACATGTTTGGCTTAGTATTAAGGCATTTTATTTATCAAATTTCTGTGAAAGGTAGAGATAGGATATTTCTTTACACTGGTAATGATATGGGTTACATATGAAGGTTGTAATCCTCAAAGATGAGAGAACCCTAATGTGAGCCTCTCAATCAATATTCAGAAGACAGTAGCTCATCCTAATTATATGTGCAAGTTGTGCTATTTGTGTCCTATATTGAGTAGATAACACAGGACTGAGAGATTTTGCAATATTCAAACAATGGATCATTTGATGTGGGTTCCTCGAGTAAGAAAAATTCTTATCGTAAAGGCATGTACATTGTGATGGCTATTTGTAAGTGAGGAGAAGTTATTCTTTTAACCTTCTCGTCTACTGCCATACTAGAAAACTTTCCTGTTAAATAAGAGTTACATTATACATGCATGTATGTTATATCATGTGCAGCTGTGCTTACTCATTTATAAGGGCATCTAAGATCTTTTGCATATTTAAATGTTTAGAGTTGAACATTGTTATATTCCCTAAATGTTTCTGAAAAGGTACACTATCTGTTATTTAAACCAGGTACAGAGCCCCGGAAATTCTGCTTGGCTCAACAAAGTATGGTACTACTATACATTCATACTGAATTCAATTACATGAATGGTGGTTTTTGACGTAACTTATAGAACATAGAGGTGAAGTAAAACACGCTCATTTTTACTCAATATTTTCCACTAGATATACTTTTGGAGTTGATATGTGGTCAAGTGGTTGTATTTTGGGGGAGCTATTAAATGGGAAGCCCATATTTCCAGGTAAAAGCGAATATTCTTGTTTGAAATGTTTTGCCGTTAATATGCATGTTTTATTATCATGGACAGTTTTTGTATTTCAAGAAATTGAAAACGTTATTCTCAAATATATATATGACTTTGTTTTCTTGCATTTTTGTGTTTTTGTTTAAAGTTCTGACTTTCTATATGAGAACTCTCCACCATTTCTCTCTTACTATATATTGCTGTTTTTCTGTGTTGTAATGATTTGTGATATTCATTATCTATTTTGGGCACTCATCTCAATCTGCATCCGCTTCATTTTTTCATTCTTTATTTCAGTGTCTAATTTTGACAATGACTGCCCAATTTTAGTATTATCAGTGTCAATCAAACCTCTGGCTATAGTATATATATTAAATAGTTCATACTTGAGTGTTGTAAAAAAGTTTTGTTTTCAAATAGTATAATTTACTCGTATTTGGCTCATTTTCTACTCAGTGATGAAACTACACTTTCTAGGATTAAACTAAGCTACCAGCCTAGTAGGCAGTGCCACATATGTTTGGGTGCATGTGTAGTCTCCGTGTGCTGCACAGAATACTTCTATAGATCGATGGAGTTTTGCTTCCTGTCGATATCGTTGTTTACCTAGGGGCCAGACCGGTGTTTACCCTCTTGGTGGCAAACTGGGTGGAGGTGGTTGTCGAATACCTCCGAGCTGCTAACTCACTTAATGATATGTGATTAGCGCTTATATCTCTCTCACTCTCTCACACTCGCTCTCTTAGACAAATAGAAATCAAGAATGTATTTATTAAACCCTCTTGCTAAGAGGTCTAGCACCAACAAGGATGAGAGATTAGTGTCTTTCTACTAAACACTAGCACTAATCTCTCTTAAGCTTGCTTAGAACTCTAATCACTTAGGAGAACTTTGCAAATGGAGGAACCCTTACAAAGACACGGGTTTTACATTGTGGACGTGGCCATTTTACACTTGGCTGCCTCTTGGCTTGCCCTATCCTCTATCAGTTCTTACTACTTCCCTTTCGTGTGCCCTTTAGTTGTTCGATATCCTTGTTGATGCGCTCTTCTTCACGACCAAATCATGATGCATTCCAATTGCTTAACAGTGAACATGTAGTTGATAATTGATTGTTTTAGCATCCAATGATAAGAATACGATCCCCAAGGGAGCATAAAATAGTCACTTTGCTTCATAGCTGAAATAATTAATCAATGCAATAAAAATAAGACATGGATGGGATCCTTTAATACGATTTATTAATGTCCGTCAAATCTCATTCTTTTCCTAATTATTTAATATGGAATTAAAGCCATTTCGGTGTTTGTCTTCTAATCCTCATTCCTTGCCCATTTACTTTGTTTGGAATTAAATATTATACCTCACATTAACATTACCTTCAAATAAAGGACAGGTACATCTACCATGAATCAGATAGAAAAAGTTCTGGATTTGCTTGGAAAACCAGATCTGGTACTTCTTTTTCATGCATGATTGAATTTGATTAGATGCTTTCCTACATCAATCTGCATGTTCCGAAAAAGCTCACGCCCTTATTTGTTTTTATGTGGTTCTGATAATGTGACGAAGGAAGACATAGCAGCATTAGAGTCTCCATTTGCTGTAACAATGCTAGAGAATATGAATTGTGGCAGTGCAAGGTATGCAATACCATTATTGGTATCGGAAAAAGGCATCAGCATTGATGCTGATTATTATGTCTCTCATGTGGTGGATTAAGTTAATGAAATGTTGACTTTTTGTTATGAATTTTCTTTTTGTAATGTGTTCTTCCATACTCTGTACTTTCAAAAGGTTTCTTTCGTGTCATACCTATAAATATGTTATTCATGCCACGCATCAGAAATTTTCCATAACAATGTCTCAAGGTCTAGGCAAATTTGTGTGCTGTTTTGTTTATCTTGCATTGAGGAACTATATAAATTTGCAATCACTCATTTTGTTAGTGCTTTACCTAGTACTACAGGTCTTTTAGGAAAGCTTTTCCAACTGCTTCACCTGAAGCTGAAGATTTATTGCGAAGATTGCTTCATTTTAACCCTCATAAAAGGCTGACAGCAGAGGTAAAATATTCATTGGTTTTGTACAAAACTTTATGTCAAATATAAGTTATATTCAACATTGCTATGCTTAGATAGACTTGTTTTTCCGAATGTTTCGTATTTTCCTATGTAAAAGGATCTGAGTTTCTTCTGAAACATTGCTCTTTGACTTTGTAGCAAGCATTGCAACATCCTTACCTTGCGCAATTTCATAGCCCCATGGAAGAGCCTGTATGCAGCCGGTTGATCAGAATACCAATAGATGATAACACCAAGTGAGTATTTTCAACCACTCAAGTGAATTGTTTTTAAACTCCATATATAAACCTTTCTGAAAGAGTGTTTGCTATTTATTAACTATAGATTTACAATACAAGAGTATCGAGAACGGCTTTATGCTGAAATAGTTTCTCGAAAGAAGGAGATACGAAGAAAGATGAGAGAAAAGGAACGCATAGAGAAAGATTCTTCATCGAGAATGGCAAGACGGTCCTCAAAATACCGTTCTAATGGAACTAGTCAATCATGAACCTTATTTTTGCATATACCTCTTGTGATGCTTTTAACACGGGTTTTGTTGTAATTGTGTTGGTAATCATTAATCTCCATTACCTATTTTTGACACCTTGTCTAGGTTTTGGATTACTAGATCATAACTACATGTGCAATTATAGATTATCCTTGCATGTTTTTTATCAATTAGAACAAAGAGTGAACATTACAGATGTTTTGAACAAGGGAACTGAGGTTTGTTCATAAAGAAACACTGAGATTTTGCAAGTAAGAGGTTATGGTTGTTTTCTCACAAATGATGCAAATGGTTTATTCTAAACACATATCATTTTGCAATCTAGCTCATACAATAAGACCTATTTGGATTTCAACCTTTATATATTCAAAAGTTTTTACCGCCAGTTCATGCGTCAAAGAAATGTAGCACATCTTTTTTTGCTCCTATTGCTAAATTTTACGAGTCAATATTGATTGGATTTTTATTGACATTCCAAACAAAATGTAGCCAATATCATCATATACCGAACCCAACATTTGTGCATCTTCAAGATCAACACAATTTCCCTCTCTTAAGTATTGCAAGTTATGGTAAGATAGATGGAATTTATTATCTTCCTTAGAGTTCAAATATGATGAGTGGGGTTGGCAACCGGTGGCTTTAGGATTTTGGCAAACCATAAGCTTTCTTTTGGTTTGTTTCACATTATAATCCTTTATAAAATTCCAACATTTTAGAAGTATCTAATTAAATTTCTGCTCGGAAAATCTCAATAATTAACCAATTAAAATGGACCATGGGTTTTACACTAAAAATGGAAGTGTTCGTACATTATCACTGATGTCATTACAGTTTTCAGGAGTAAGGAAGGAAGTTCAGCCAATATGGGAGATATTGAGTAGTACCACTGTCTATCACATTTGGAAAGCTCGGTGTTCTCTCGTTTTCCATAATCTGAAAACACCACCTGCTGAAGTGATTTCAAATATTTGGTTAGAGATAGTTCATGCTTTGAAGGGTCAATGGGATGGTATAGTGGGAGATTCTGATGCTAAAATTGCTCAACGGCATGAGTTTCTTATTATCTGGACAGCTACTCCATTTGTGACATCCAGGTACACTACTCCTTATTGGCATTTTCAGCCACCGAAATGGTTGTTTCCCCCGCCGATTACATAGAGGTTTAAAATCTTGTAATTTGTTTATACTAATGACAGGATATCTTCTTTAAAAAAAATAAAATAATTAACCAATTAATTGCAATGCACACTCCCCTAAGAGCCTTGGGAGATTGGATTCTGTGAGCGAGGAAAGGATGGTGAGCTCAATGAAATTTTCATGCAATTACTCCGCGTTGAGGCAAGGGCCCAAACAATTGAAATTGCTCATTGTCTACCGAAACAGAAAAAAATCTTTCGATTTGGCTTGTCAACAATATATATAATGAGTAGCTATGGGCCTGGTTTCAGCTCAAACTGAATTGCACTATTAAGCCATGGTTTAATAGTAACGGTTCCAATATGATTAAACGGTTTAGTTTGGTTCAATTATTATTAAACGGTTTGGTTCTAAAACTCTAGTTTTATCGGTTTGTTTTTGGTTAACTTTTTTTATTTCCTTAATAGTTTATTAATTTAATGTTATTTTATTGATTTAATTAATTTAACTTAAATGTTTATTTAATTGAATATTTTTTTAAAAATAAAATTATTTGACTTAAATGCTTATTAAAATTAATGTATTTTTATTTGTTTAATTTTTTAATGAAATTTACTTAAATGGTTAGGTTCAATTTGTGATTTGGTTTTGTGTGGTTTCAACTTTTTTGTAAACGGTTTGGTTTACCTTTTCTTAAATGGTTTGGAACTGTATAAATGTTGGTTTGGTTTTTGTTTTCAAGTAAATGGTTCGATTCAGTTTGGTTTCAAGGCAAAGAAACCATACTAAACTAAAACCGAACCGTGCCCATAGCTAATAATTAGTCCAACCCTAATTTTTAAAATAAATTGAAACTTTATGGATAACCGAGTAATGCCTTTTGAAATGTACAAAACCATTATGTATAATTGAATATTTGATTGGAAATATGTAAATACTACATGATTAGTTTCTAATAACTAAACATCGACACTTTCATAGGGTACTACTTCATACAATATTTGCACCCACATTGTTTCCTTCTAATATTTATTGGAGTTTAGCTTCCATTGCACAACATATTCTGACATGATAATGCAATATAAGTTGTCCTTATCAATACAAATACAAATAGTGAAAGTTTGGTCTATTGGTCAAGCTAGAAGTAAGAAGAGTGACTAAAGGTTAACTATGTATTGCAACCTGTGTTCATAAGTTATAACATTGCCTTTTGCTCTTACCATGTCAACTCTTCCTATCATTGTAAACCTATGATTCACCAAAGTATTGGATCGCTCAACCACTACAAGCAAAAATGAGATAGGTTTTGACCAATCTTGGACATAATGTTAGTGTGCATAATTTTGTGCAACTAAAATCATATATATTGATCGTAATAAGTTCCAATGGAAACAACATTGAGCCTAGAAAATGCACTTATGTGGAACTCAGTGCACTCTAATTGACAATCAATCATAGAAGACAACCATCATTTACTGTTTTAACTACTAACATCTACTCGTAAGGGGCAAGCAATGAATTCCATCTAGTGACACAGATAATTTTAGACAACATGCAAGAGGGTTGCATCCATGCGACTTAGAAAGCACGATGTGACCACTTTGTTTGATGGAGGTTGATGGGACTATAGTTATGACTTGTATGAATATGAGAAATACGGAAAAACTTTCAAAGCATATTTGAAGGAAGTAAATGTTTTGAACTTGGAAGTGTACTTCAAAACTTTCCCTCAAAAATATCAAAAGAAACACAAACTACATTCATTACACTTGGACTTCATGAATTTAGTCATTACACCGATCTTAAATTTCTTGTGTATTAATTTATAGGGATCAACGGCTCGGCTCAAGCCTAAACCGTTTTGCTAAACAGGCTTAGCGGCTCGGCTCAAGCCTAAACCGTTTTGCTAAACAGGCTTAGCGGCTCGGCTTGAGCCTGGCCAAACCGGTTCAAACCGGTTAAGCCGTTTATGATTTAATAATTAGGTTAGACAAACAAAAACGTAAAGGTTAGAAATTAGAGAGACAGACTGACTGAGAGGAAGCCATAGTCATAGCCATAGCCATAGCCACAGCCGCATAGACGTGAGAGAGAGAGAGAGAGAGAGAGAGGGAGAGGGAGCCTGCATACGACACAGTGGACGACGACGAACTCCTGCTGCCTACATGCCTTCAGGTAATCACTGTCACTGTTTTAATCATTGATTCCCTGATTCACAATTATATAGACTAGTGGTGCATGATCGATGCAGGTCTTAAAATGGGAGGTTCTAATCTTCATATACTTGCATAAAAAAGGTACACAAACAGAACTTTGATAACAACCATGACAATCTTGTTGCATTTCGTCAAGAAAAGGAGTTGTGCACCATGAACATGTTGCCTTTGGTAAGGGAACAACGAAGTGATCGTCAAGGCAATTAAGATAATTTATTAAAGAAATAGAAAATTAAGCTGTAGCTCTCAGATGCAATGTAGATACAAATTTGGCCATGATTGGAAATTTGGATACACACCCGTAGTTTTTTGCTTTATACTAAAACAAAAACAATTGAGGTGATTGGATATATACAAGATGTATACAAGTTGCTGTGAGGAGTTTGTTGTATTAGCATGCTTCTTATAATCATCCCTTCATCTACTTTGATATTTGGTGACCTAATATATGATTTTGTCTCATTACATACAATGTTTTTTTATTTAACAAAGTACAGCTATGGCCAGAGCCCATCCCTGCAGGCCTCCACCATTTCCACCATTGCTGCTACCGTGGCCCCGCTTCTTCTCAGCCAACATACCTGGCATGACCAGGAAGCGGAAGGAGAAAGACTATGAACGCCTTGTTGACCTCGACAAACCTTACAAGAAGATGATGGCATTGAAGGACCTCCTGCTCAAAGAACCCGAGAATGTGCTCTCTCTAGCTGAGCTTGACCGGTGCCGCTCTCCTTCCAGAGATCGGTTCAGGAGCATCATCGTCAAGCACCCTGGCTTCTTCAAGCTTTACAAAGATGAAGATCAGAACCTTTGGTGTGGCTTTCAACCACATGCTCAGCTGCTCGTGGAACGAGAGCAGGCGTTGAGGAGAAGATATGAGTCTATCTCCGTGCAGAATCTTAGAAAACTTCTGATGATGTCGGTAAATAGACGTCTCAGGGTGCCAAAGATAGCACAGTTGCGTAAAGACTTGGGTTTTCCTGTCGATTTTCATTCCAGGCTAGTATATTCTTATCCGCAGTACTTTAGGGTTGTAGAGGAGCCCAAGTGCAATGGGAATGAAGACGGACCACTTCTTGAGCTCACATCATGGGATCCTTCTCTAGCAATCACAAGTTTGGAGGTTAGAGCTAGAGAGAGAGGCGAACTTAATTCTGAAGGGGAGCCCTTGTTTAAGATGTGTGTTTCACAGTCCCTTAAGCTGTCAGAAAAGCAGCAGGAAGGTATGGCTAGATTTCAAGAGAGACCTTTCATTTCGCCTTATGCTGATACAAAGGACTTCAATGCCAATACATTGGAGTTTGAGAAACGTCAGGTAGCTTTGGTGCATGAGATCTTGAGCATGACTTTGGAGAAGAAGATATTGTTTGACTACCTCACTCACTTCAGGAAAGAGTATAGATTACCTCAAAACCTTCTGGCCATGGTTATTCGCCACCATTCGATATTCTACATGTCGAGAAAAGGTGGCCGGTTTGTCGTTTTTCTGAAAGAGGCTTATGATGGGACTAATTTGGTTCACAAGAATGAATGGATACTTCTCAAAGAGGAGTATGCTGGCCTAATGGATGGTAAAAAGCCTCCAAGATCCGAAGAAAACAGGTTTATAGAGAGAAGTACTTGTTTACATAAGAACAATTATAATGTTGCAAGCACAGGAGTGTTGTCAGCTGAGGATGAAGATGCTGAACTTGATGCCCTAGTGGGCCTCCTTAAGAATATCAAGGAAGAAGATGTAGATCATCACTAGACTACATTGGTAAGATCTTCTTTATGTTTTATTTTTCTCTCTTTTTGCTGTAAAAACTCATTTCTATCTATTGTCAAAGGAAGCTTTTGAAAGTTCAGAGTTACAAATGTGTTTGTAAACTAAAAATCTGATGAACTCTTTACCAGATTGAAAAAACACAGTGCTGTAAAGCTTTAAAGTGACCAAAATTGCACGAACTTACTGGTTATTCGTTGGAGGCTTGGAAGTTATCATCCTCAAGCCTTTTGGGATGAACACGAACTTACTGGTTATTCCACACTAAGCTGAATCACATCTGAAACTGAAGATAAGTTGGTCATGTGCCAGAATGTCACTTCAAAACAAAAGTCATGCAATAAGTGCCACCTCAACCAAGGGCATCTTGTGATCAAGGGAATATTGCAAATGCCTTTAGCCAGGAGGGGAATCTTCAGGTGACAAATATGAATTACAGACGTTTAGAACTATGGGAAGTCATGACGAACTAATTATGCCATGCGCAATGACAGATGGTTATCATCATTCCTTACTATGTAGAACTGAGTATACATGTCAACTTATGTGCCTGATTTTGCTGCTTAGCCATTTGCTCAATGGACAAAATCCTCCAGATACATATCCATATTGATTTCCTTAGGATTTCCCTGTGGAAACCAGTCATCTTCCTTTTCTAATTTCATATGAATATGAAAGGAACCTTCGTATTCATGCATTGTAGCTACAGTTTTGGCCAAAACATTGGCTAATAAACCTCGTTCTGTATAATCTATTCTTGAGTCAGAGATAAGTAGTTAAAGCACTTCTCCACTGATTGGCTAACTTCATACTGTAAAATGTATACACAATTTTGTCCAAAGTATTGGCAAGGAAACCTTGTTCTGCATAATATATTAAATGAGTCAGAGACAAGTGGTCAAAGCACTGGTGGGCTAACATGATACTGTAAATGAATATATAGAGGTATAGACAAAGTATGTCCTGTAGAATGGAAAAAGCAGTTGTGGTGGTAACTGCTGAAGAAGAAATACCAATGAAATGAAAAGTGTGTTGAATTTTCATCTCAGCTGGTCATCATGAGGTGGATGTTCTCTAAGTCTTGTCTCTTTACTGATGTGAAAGAGGCACTTTGCAACTTCAGAAGGCTCAAACAGATGCATCTGCATTCAGATTCTCATGCAAATGTGTGAATTGGTCATGTAAGATGATGTCACAGCAGGTAAGATTTCAATTGGTCATCATCTACCTTGACTCCTTCACTGGGATTATCCACATTGTCTGCAAATATTGAGTGTATATGATCGCCATAGCCATGCCATATATTTGTTCTGCCTATAAAAATCTCATCTTGATTGTGCTATGAACTCTTCTAGTTGGTCAATGTATAGATGGAAAAGAGTAGGTGATACATGACATCCTTGTTTCACTGCCACAGGGCTTATAATGAAGCCATTATTCTTCAATCTCCATCTCACTTGCTGAAACTATGTATACGTGGCATTAGAATGAAGAAGGGAGAAAGAGAAACAATAGGCGTTTCTCTGCTGCTCACTGAAGCAGCAGAGAAAGAGGGAAGAGCAGCCGACTTCCAAAGACTTCGTTCTGGCTGGTACCATATCAGAAGAAACTCTTATGTTCGGAATGCTCCTCATCTGGAGGAGAGTTATTCGACTGCTTGACAGATCCATGTTAGTGCTCTTAATGGATGAGGTGGCTTTACAATATGAAAAAATTCTTAAGATGGTTTTACAAGCATGAACCACATGACTATTCTGTATGGGGTGATACATGGTAAGGGAATGTGGAATTTGATGTGTGTTGGTGTGGTGGAATGTTGCTGTGATGAAGTAAACTAATTCTGTTTGGGTGTCTGTGCAGCTCAGACAATGTGACTGATGATCTCCATGAAGTGGTGTTGGTATGGCTCATATGCACTAAATCTTTTGTTAAATTAACTTTCCTTGGCTTGCTCAATCACAACTCCGGGTGGTTTACCCCTTGCTACAGACCTCAAGTATGGCTTAACTAACAAAGTTTGTCATCCCTAGATAAGAACATCAATCATGTGCCTCAGTTTCATCAATCTTTTGAGAAGCTCAAGGAATGATCTTTGTATTAGGCAATGTAATCGAAGTCTTTTGTGTGTGGAGAAATACCTTGTTCTTGTTCTTTTCATCATCTTATAGAGATTTTTAGTATCGGTTGGGTGAGTTTTTGATGATTGGCTCATTGTAGTCACCATTTCGATTTGGGTGTCTGAATGCCACTGACGCAGCCAGATGTGGGATGAAGTCTTTGCCATGTATCATCAATGACAACATGACGAATAGATGTTTTTTGTCTATGTTTTGATGTGAAAGACTTGAGCTGGACATCAATCTTTTATGTCATCTTGCTGCCTAGCCACTTGCTTGCAGTTATATATGCTAACATTCATTCATACATGTGGGTGTGGTAGTTGTACATACTTTTTCAACTTTTCAAACCAAAGAGTCAAAAGAAACCTTGTTCCTCTTGTTCCTTACCTTTTCCTTGTGCCTTTGTGTTTCTAGTAGAGAATAGAATGGTTACATTCATTGGTCATTGACATCAACTATGAATCTAGTTTGTCGGAGCCAATTGATATATAATTTATGTTATAGCCCACCACAATATCTAATTCATCTTTGAATATAATCTTCTTCTTTAAAATCACATAATAAGGGAGATGCCCTCAATTGCAATTTCGAAGGTGAGCCTTCCGTTTATAGACCTTAAGTGACTTGCAAATTGGTTTAGACTTTTTCACGAACTTGTTAAGTGAACTTGCTGTAGTTGCTCCGAATCATCTCGATCAAATCGGGTCTTCAATTCATTCGATAGGATACCGCTCAATGAAGGACTTAGTACAGAATCCAAATAAATTGATCTCCGGTTATCTTTTGGCTGCCATCATTGTTCTAAGCATAAAAGAAAACATAACGCAACTTCAGAATATAAAGCACGGATCAGAATGGTAACAAATGAAGTAGATACAACTGCAGAATATAAAGCACAGATCACAATGATTACAAAATGCATGGCTTTAGGGTTAGGGTTTAGGGTTCAAGCCATATTTCTTTTCTTTCTTTATGAAGAATTTGGATGCAGCAACATCCAATCCAATAACAACCTGAGGTAAAAAGGAGTTCTTGGGGAAGACAATGAACGAGCACATGCGCTAACATTTATTGTATTAAATCCATTAGCCAAAGAAGAAACTAGTTTTCTTTCTGACGAGGAGGAAGACGAAGCAGCAGAAACCAACCTAGGGGGGGGATCAGAATCCACAGATTAAGAAGATATGGGAGGACTACTAGACACTTGAGTTTTAGTGGCATAGACCATTTCCGCAGTTCTGATGGAAATAGGGGATAACCCTCTCATATCTGAATTATGATGGCTTCTTCGAAAGAATTAGGGTTTGACATTGGGGAAGAATATGGTTCAAAAGAAAAGGAAGCAGATGATGATGATGATGATGGTATTGGTTGTGGTCCTGCACAGTCAAGAAGCAAAAATAGGAGAGAACAGAATAGAGATAAGATTTCTGAGGGAGAAACCACAAAATGGTTTTCAGTGAAGAAGAGCAGAGAGAGTAGATGAAAAAGAAGAAGAGAGAAGAGACATAGGAGTTATTTTGAGAAGAGATATGTATATGTATGTAATGGAGACTCAAACTTTGGGCCCACACACAATACATGTAGAAATGGGCAGACATATATATGCCTATCCCATATTTTGTCCCACATACAATGGCATATGGCCAAGAACCCTATAAATAGGGACTAGGGTGGCACTTGTGCTACCACATACAAAAATCATGGCTAAGAATAAATTGCTCTGAACTGTGAAAAAAGCCATGGCTTACATTGAGCAAGATGTGGCTTGTTGCCTCTTCCTCCTCCAGAAAACTGGAGCGAGAAAAAAAGGAGAACGAAAGGAGGAGTAAGAAGAAGCCTCTCCCATAATTGGGAGTGGCCATAACTTGAATAACGCCCGTAAAGTATCCTAGCGACAAGATGGGCGTTGTTCCAATTATGGCCACTCCCAATTATGGGAGAGGCTTCTTCTTTCTCGCTTCAGTTTTCTCAAGGAGGAGAGGAAGTGGAGGAGGAAGAGGCAACAAGCCATGTCTTGCTCAATGCAAGCCATGACTTTTTTCATAGCTAAGAGCAGTTTATTCTTAGCAATGATTTTTGTATGTGTAGCACAAGTGGCTCCCTAGTCCCTATTTATAGGTTTCTTGGCCATATGCCATTGTATGTGGGACATATGGGATGGGCATGGGCATATATGTCTGCTCATTTCTAAAATATTGTGTGTGGGCCCAAAGTTTTTGTGTCCATTACATACATATATACATATATCATTGTGGGCTTCTCCTCCTTCTTCCTGCCCATCCTACGTATATGTATTGTATTGTATTGTATTGTGTGTGAGGGGTTTCATAGATATGCCTTTGTATGTGGGACAAATGACATGAAATGGGATGGGATGCCTGCCCATAATTTCATGGAAATGGAAACCTTTTCTGTGTTTTACGTGCTTTTTACTCCTCTTAACAACCCTATAAAATCTTTTCGAATTCTCGTGCATAGAGCTCATAGAAATATGCCTTTGTATGTGGGATAATTGAAATGAAATGGTATGGGATTGCTGCCCATAATTTGATGGAAAGGTAAACCTTTTTTTGTGTTTTCCTTTCTTTTCACTCTTAATAAACGCACAATCTTTTCGAATTCTTGTGCCAGTATAAACATATCGTTAACAACATTCTAAACATTTTACATTACAACATATTGATCCCATTTTTTAATTCATTCTCTTGTACATGCTTGCATGAGTGTGACACATATGACTAGCGCGCGCACGCACACACCCCTTGCATATACACTAGCATACATAAAACATATACGAACACATACATACTTATACATACACACACACCCCTTGCATATACACTAGCATACATAAAACATATACGAACACATACATACTTATACACACACACACACACACCCCTTGCATATACACTAGCATACATAAAACATATACAAACACATACATACACACACATATTTTACATGTATACATTCATAACTAAGCCATACATAAGCATTTACAAAAAAAATTGTCTTTATGTATGGATGCAATTGTGTATTTGTGTTTATGTATGTTTGTATCGTTAACTATTGTAATTTCTGTGCATGCTTGTGTGCATGTGCCTTTATGTATGTTTGTATTATTAATCCTTTATGTATGTGTGTGACAAATTTGCTTTGGTTCAAAAGGGATCCAAATTGAGCATGGAATATGAGGGACGTATCAATGAATAAATGTTGCTTGTTACTATGGGTTTAATGGAATATGGATGCTTTAGGTTACTATCAAATCTAATGGAATAGAGTATCAAAGTTTTTAAGCTACAATCAAATCTTATAGAATAAATGATAGTTTGTGTAACACTTTTTCAATTATGAAAGTGTAAAGTATCTTTATTATGGAAATCATGTATGTCCCCTTTTGGGAAAAAAAAGAGTATGTCCCAATCATAGATTGACATATTCGCATTCGTGGGGCCTCCCCCACGAATACGCATAAGAATACATCTTCCAATATTCGTTAACTTTTTTCCCCTAATTTTTTTTTGAAAAAATGTATTCGACGAGTAGCAAATAGGGAAGAGCTTTGTAGGGAATAGCAATCAACAAGGAACAACATCAAACATCGGCTCCTTCAAATTTAGGGTTCGCCTACGTCCTTTCCTCCTCTTGCGTAAGACATACGTTTGGGCAAAACTCGGTAAGACTCTCTGTCTTCTACATTTCCTCATACTTTGTGATGTTTGATGTCCCAACCTCTGGTATAATCTTCTATTTAAATTCTTATGTCTCTTGGCACTACACAAATTTGACTAGTATTTCTTGATGCTTGTGTGTGTGGTTTAGGCATTGAAAGTTTATATTTGTACTTTTTCAAAGTTATATGGCAGATTTCGCTGTTTGGCCCAAATGTGGTCATTATATAGTTACCTCAAATTCGGATCAATCCCCGTTGCATATCCTGCTATTGATAATTGTGTTTGGATAATGAATTTCTACTCTTTTTACTCCTTTGAATGCATATAACCATGACCATTGGTTAGTGACAGTCCTACTAAGGCATATAAAGAAAATGATAAGCTGTGTAATTGAACCAACTTTGAGAAAAAGGTATCCTATCTCCCCACCTATGCTTGGTAATGATGAGGATCATATGGAAATAACTCCATGGAATATGAAGATGTTAGGAGCTATGGTGATGAAAACATATTGAAAATAATTGCATGGATTATGAATATGCTATGGGTTTTTTATCAATTGGGTCATTTAATATAGTGTATTTTGTTGCATAATTTAGTCATAGTATCCTGAGTAAATTGGTTGTGGAGGCATTCTATTTGAGACCTCTTTCTACATATTACTTCCTGAAAATTAGGGTTTGGGCAAAACTCGGTAAGTCTCTCTTCTCAGTTGTCCAATAATCCATGATTTATTCATGCAATGATCATATAATATTAGATTTTAATTGGAGGCATTGTAGGATCATCCAAACTTAATTAGATTTTAATTAGAGGCCGGATTAATTGGAGGCAAAACTCTTTCTTATGTAATTTTTCTGTTAATTGGTGATTTTTCCTTTTTTTCTAAAGTGAATTGAATAATTTTTATTATGTAAATTTATTTTCCATAAACGAATGGTTTTATAATATTCTTGGAGCAATTTTATATTCTCGAATACCACGAATATTGCAGATGTCAAATACCATGCATATCACGCATGGGTTAATCTATGGAACTTCTAACCATAACTGCCAGTATGAATTTGGAGATCGAACAATTGGATGTCAAGGAAACATTCCTGCATGGGGAGTTAGACGAGGAGATCTACATGCAACAGCCCGAAGGCTTTGTAGAGAAAGGTAAAGAGAACTTGGTGTGTCGACTGAAGAAAAGCTTGTATGGTCTAAAACAAGTTTCACGCTAATGGTATAAGAAGTTTGAATCCTTTATGTTGGAACATGGGTTCCATAAAAAATAGGCCGATCACTGTGTGTTCGTCAAAAGGTACAATGAAGGTGACTTCTTAATTCTCTTATTATATGTGGACGACATGTTGATAGTCGAACAAGATACAAGGAAGAACGGAAGCTTGAAGAAAGCACTCGACAACTCATTTGCCATGAAAGATCTGTGCGAAATAGCGCTCAGCCACAATCGAGTCTCAAACTAACGATGGAAGAAATAAACAAAAATAGGCAATGCACTTACATAGACAACACCGAATGTTTACGTGGGAAAAACCCTAATCGAGAAAAACGATGGGAGCCCACAAACTCCAACTATCACTATGAGAGGGAGGATACAACAAGAGACTCGGAGGCAACGACCTTGAGTTCTATATCTTCGTCAATCGGCGGTTACAACAGAAAACTTTATGTGTCTATCTCGCCCTCTATCTCTTTATACAATGATGATCACCACCATAGATTGACATATTCGCATTCGTCGCATTTCCTATTCGAATGCAAACGAATACGAATATGAATGGGTGGTCAAGTATTCGTTTAACCAAAAAAAAAACACTCTCTCTTTTTTAATTTCCTAAGATAGAAAAAAAGAAGTTGACAATAAATAGGGATAATAAAAGAGGGACTTGGGGACTTGACACTACTTATAAGTATTCGTTTTATTTTTAATAAATAAATAAAATAAAATAAAGGCTCATTAATTTCTCACTTTTTATTCCCTCAAAATTTATGGATATTTTTATCTTGACATTAAAAATAGTACTTCAAACTAATCATATCTTCAAAGTTCATACTAATCATATTTGTATAATAAATATAAAAATATTCGTTTTTTAAAAATTAATCAATTAATTGATTAATTAAAATAAGTTTCATAAATTCTCTTAACACTATAATCTTTTAATGAATAATTGTTCTTTTTTTGGTAAAATATATTTATTCAAATAAATAAATAAATTTTTTATATTTATTTTGCAAAACGAATGGTTTTTTAATATTCTTGGGGCCATTTCGTATTCTCGAATATTGAGAATATTGTGCGTGGAGAATATCACGAATATCACGCATGGGTCAATCTATGGTCCCAATAGTAGAGAATCAACATGCTTGGAAACACGAGTTTTTGCAATTGATTTAACTAATTTAATTGGTGAAAATAAAGTTTACGTAATATATATAAAAAGTTTTGGATATTGTTCAACATCGACAACATGATCCTTGCAATTTGTTCTCACAATGAAATAATAATAATAGTAATGTTGATAACGAACCTTTCTCAAATTTTATGGTATCTAACTACACTCAACAATATCATAGTAAACGTTGTAAATTTTGGACCCTCTTTACGATTTCGATTATAAGTTATTGTTTGTGACGGTTTCTCTTGTACATTTTATGCCATAGGATGTCACTTGCAAACAATCAAAAGGTAATAACGAGTTTACAATACATGACATGTTGAAAGGCTAAAAAGGGATTTAAGAATGTTTTAGTCAATGGGTACATTGAGTGGTTGTTAGTATCAATGCACTATATTCTTATTGTAGGACCCAAGACATTTATGGGACCTAGTATATGGATCTGTGTATATCAAGAGTCAAGACTTTGCACAACACCTCGACTATAGGGTTTTTATACCCAAAAAAAGTAACCATGTAGCATTCAAAGTTCAGCAATATAAAGTCAAGGTCCATAACCGAAAGAAAGCAAAGTGCATGTTAAAAATATCGTTGAGAATGAGCAATTATGCTCATAATTACTGTAAAGAGTCAAGTGTATGATTGAATGCAACGGAATGAAGATATGTGTGTGTGTGAGATAGTCAACAAAGACAGAGATAGACAGAAAACAAGAAACTATATTCACAAGAAAAATCATGCCAGACAACTACAAAAAGGAGGAGACAATTCTTATGTAGTCACCTTCTCTCTATATTCTCCTACTACAACTACCTATTGGGAAAGAGGTGGAGACATAACTACCTACTAACTATGTATGATAGGAGTTGAGTTCTATGACACATGAGTTATGATACAAAGTGGTGGGGTGTTCACACACTTGGATTCTCCTAAGGTGTGTGTTCCCATACTAGGGAAGTTGAGTTTGATTCTCAACACGCCCCTTCGAACACAACTTCCTGTCACTAGATTGTTGGCTTGGGTCTTTATTGGTCTGGCTCTGACATCATGATGTCCAGTTTCGGCTTCAACTTTGATGGCCGGCTTAATATGTTATCTATGTTCATCTATGTCTTCTTTTCGTCTGAGCTCCGTGTCGGGCGACTCACTCCCCGTCAAGATCGGCTAGACAGTTGTCACGAGTCTTAGGTTCGTCGTAAACCGCCGTAACTTCTTGGCTCCTAGGGCCTTCGTGAAGATGTTGGTCGTCTAAAAACTTGTCCGATATGTAGTAGGTCGACATCTCCAGTCAGGACACGTTCTAGGATAATGTGATAGTGCACCTCGATGTGCTTAGTTCGAGCGTGGAAAATCGGGTTTCGAGCAAGATGTATGTTGATGAGGTTATCATAGTAGAGGATTAGATCTTTGATGGAGACATCGAGAACCATTAGAATCATTTTTAGCCATACGACTTTACAAGCATCAACAGTCGCACCCCTTTATTCAGCCTCTGTGCTTGACAACGCAATTGTCGACTACTTCTTATTGCTCTGCTCCTGAGGGAGAAGACGAACCCGGAGGTTGATCATATGTCGGCTTTGTAGCTGACCCAATTGGCATTGCCGATTTGTAGAGAATGTCATAATTCATCGTACCACTTACATATCGTAACACTCTCTTAGTGCAATCTAGATGAATATTGCGAGGTGTCAACATGATTTGGTTAAGGAGGCCGACTGGATAGCTGAGGTCGGGTCATGTGATGGTGAGGTACATGAGGCTTCCGATAAGTTGCCGATATTGTGTCGGTTCGCACTGTATGGTGCTAAAGTCGGCATCAAGCTTTAGGTTTCGATCGAGAGGGATTGGCACAAATTTGCTTTCAATCATGCTAAAATTATATGGTAAGTTGAGAATGTAGTGCCATTGACAGATCACGATGCCAATCGGGGTTTTAATTACCTTTATACCAACGAAGTAATGGAGCTCCTTTATATCTTTCATTTTGAATCGGCTGGAGAGGAGCTTTTTGATGTGATCAATATCGACTAAGTGCTCTCCTCAAATGACCAAATAGTCGACATATATTATGATAAATAACTGTCCTTTGGAGTCGCTCGGGATGAAAAGGGAATTGTTAGATTTGGACATCTTGAAGCCGATTTGATGAAGATATTATGTTGTCTTCGAGTACCAAGCTCTAGGTGCCTACTTGAGGCTGTAGAGTGGCTTTTTGAGTCAACAAACCGCTTTTGGGTGAGAGCTCCACTTGAAAGTGGGTGGTTGTACTACATACACTTCTTCTTCTAATTCGCCTTGAAAAAGGATGTTCTTTACGTCCATTTGATGAAGGTACCATACTTTGGTTGCTGCCAGCGCAATTTCAGTCTGAATGATCGTCATCTTTGCCAACAGGGCAAAGGTTTCTTCATAATCGACCCTTCCCTTTGTCCGATTTTGGACTTGGGCCGTGTCATGCTTTGATCACTTAGAGGCCGTTGAGGTCCACTCAGTCTTGTTGAGATTGGACTATCCTCCAGTGTAGGCCTCAACCGATCGCTTTCCTCTGAGTCTATTTCAAGGTTGGTCGAAAACGGTTCAACGTCTGATGCCTAGAAGGACACTGATTCATTGAATATTACGTCCCTAATCACACGAACTTTTCGAGTAGAGGGGTTAAAACATTTGTCCGACGAAGATACACTTCTCCGATTTCGGATCCAACTTCTATCGTTTTGTCATTGGGAACGTGCACGTATGCAATAGTGTCGAATATCCGTAGATGGAATAGATCCGGCTTTCTTGCGTAATATTTCTCATGGGGGGTTACGTCGTGCACTCTAGATGTTCTGCACCGGTTCATGAGGTAGAAGGTAGTATTTGCTACGTCAGCCCAACACAATTTCAATAGGTTTTTTTCGTTCATCATTGCCCTAGCCACCTCTAGTATGTGCCGATTTATTCATGTAATAACTTTCATGTAACTAATGTTTGGAACTAAAGAGCTATTCAACATTGATGACATGGTGGGTTAGGCTTGGTTGAGACAACCCAATATATTCAACGATAGTTTTTCCACAAGACCATTTGAAACCATTGAAGATCGCATCATTTCTCCACAAAGCTATCTTAAACACACAAGAAGATCAACGAGGTCCTCACAATTTGCAAGATTAACGAGGTTCTCACAATATGCAAAGAATGCGGAACAAGAGATTCACCAATCCGTGTGGAATATGAATTAGTTTGGGCTTTCCATGTGCTAAAGTCATGAGAGACATGGACAAAGACAACAAACAGTTATACCTAGAGCCATTGGGAATGCATGACAAGGACCATGGATTGATTTGAGGAATCGTGTGATTTCCACATTCAGAAATCTTCTCTCTATTCTGTTCTCTCCTATTTTTGCTTCTTGATTGTGCAAGATGAGGCTTGACAGTAGTCACCAAAAACAAACAAAACTTACCTCTGTCTCTCTCTACTTTTTGGGCAAAGAGTACTTAAGGCAATCAAGGAAATCATCATGCAATGCTCTTCTTTTGAAGATAATCTTGGCTCAAGTTTATCACAATTTTCTTGAGCATTATATATAGGTGCATTTGCAAAGAATTTTGTGGATTTTGGCTCAATGTTTGCCAACGTTTTGCTAGATATGCAAGAATTTAGTGGGATTTCACTTTGGCTCAATGTTTGCCAAAGTTTTGCTTTGGTTCTCAAACTAAGGTTTATTTGTTTAAGTGTCTCGATTTAACGACTTACCCCTACAAATTAAAAAGTTACTTCAAGAACAAATTTTGAAAGATGTGAACACTTAAACAAATACTTCATTATAACAAATTCTTCCGTTTTTTATGTATATTTGGAAATGACAATGAGAATGCCCTAGCATCCATTTGTCAATAAGTTGCAAGTTGAAAGTTACTGTAACTTGCAAAATCAACCAAGTTAGTTTTGATGCAAGGGAACACTGTAACTTGCAAAATCAATCAAAAAATATATATTTCCACTTCATTAGAAATAATACTTCCGCTTTTACATATTTCGGGTAAAGTAGGGGTAGGATCCAGAGAAAGGATCTATTCAAGGATTAGTGACTAACAATGTCTATTTATTATATATAAGCGAACAAATGGAACTGATGTCTCCTTAAAGATTAATTAATCTCTGAATGTCCCGTGACAAATAATGATAGTTACCCTATACAAAAAGAAAACTGTCTGCCTTTTCTTTACCTATTTATATATTTTGTTCTCTATAACCTTTTGTGTATGACCTCCTGTATAAACAAGTACCTATAGTTGCTCTTTTTAAAGTATATTTCCTATAGTTCCTCTTCTAGTTATTTCCTAAGTGAATTTTACTCAGTTTCAGGCAATCTGTATCCCCATGGATTTTTGCTCGCCCAGTTCCACTGGTCACGACACATTTCATCAATTCCATATTGAGCCCTGTTATGCCAAAATATACAGTTAGGTTTTACAATTCAGAAACACTCTCTCCTTAAAAGAGCATGAAAATGTGATACACATTTGGCCGACAACAGATCATATATAACTAGATTTTCACGCTGCCCCCCAAACCCAAACTTCAAAAAGATACATCAAAGAACATGAAATTGTAAACATTCTGATTACCAAACAAACCAAAACACATTTTGACTAACATCAATCGTGAAAGCAAAACTTACTCCCATATAGCTACATGCACAGTTCATAAAATACTAATCTAAAAAGTCCTTCAAATGGTATGGAAGTGTACACATATTTGGAGTAAGACATCGATCATGAAAATCAAAACCAACTTCCATTGCAATTCAATTTCAGCTTTTTCCATAGAAGCATGAAGGTCAAAACTTACTTCCATTACAATTCAATCTCAGCTTTTTCTATAGAAGCATGAAGGTCAAAACTTACTTCCATTGCAATTCAATTTCAGCTTTCGCTGTAGAAGCATACACCTCACTGACATCACCAGGCCGACGATCCGCAAACTTGAGGGGTATCTTCTGCAAAGATAAAAATGATAGTGAGTAAAGGGTTCCTCAGAAAACTTAAAACCTTCTACAATATTCATATAAGTTGATTACACAAACCTTTCCAGATGCTTTTTCAAAGCCAGTTACCATTTCCAGTACTGATGTCCCACGCCCAGTTCCCAAGTTATATACAGTGCAGCCTGAATATGCAAAAACTGATGCGTCAATAACAGTGATGTGCTTTCATTTTCTAAAGACAATTGCGTAAATCTTTTTACCTATGTCAGGTGACTTGAAAAGTTTACGAAGGGCTGCAATGTGCCCATCCGCCAGATCCATTACATGAATATAATCACGAACCTACACAACCAAACTAATTCTACATTAAAATATTCACAAACTTTTGGGGTTGGCGATTGTAGAAATAACCAGGCTAATGCCAGTTAACGGGTAGGGATCATCCCAAAAGGTTTTCCCCAATCAGCCAATACATCTACTAGTCTAAATATTGTAGTATCTATGTAGAGAAATGTATAGATTTTACTAAGCTTATATAAGCTCTAAAATAATAATAATAATAATAATAACGCCCCATATTTTCATAATTTTAGATCAGAAGTAAATGAGTACACGTACCCCAGTGCCATCTTTTGTAGGGTAGTCCTTTCCAAAAACCGTCAATTCTTTTTGCCTTCCAACAGCTACTTGTTGAATAAATGGCATCAGATTGTTAGGAATTCCCTGTGGATCCTCTCCAATCATTCCACTAGGGTGCGCTCCCACTGGATTGAAGTACCGGAGAAGAATAACTCTCCAATCAGGATCTGCTCTTTGAACATCACGAGCTATTTCTTCGATAAACAACTACATATCCAATGTTTTGATACACTTAAACTTTCTAAACTTCAATATGCATCCATATCCATCCATACATTTGATGGAAATTCACATAAACATAATAAAATTCTGAACTTCGTTTATAGGAAACACTCACCTTAGTACGACCATATGGATTTGTTGCAGATAATGGAAAATCCTCAGTGCAAGGAACCGTTTTGGGTTGACCATACACAGTTGCAGAAGATGAAAATACAAGCTACAAATTGAAGAGCTGTGTGTGAGCACATACTTATGACTATCATAATTCTAACTAAGCGTAATGAAATGTAATTCTAACCAAGTGTAATGAAAAGTAATTCTAACCAAGTGTAATGAAAAGTAACTCTAACCAAGTGTAATGAAAAGGGGCACATGCAATTGAACGATACAATTTATAAGAGAAATATTAATGAAAGCATCACACTCCTGAATTTGAAGTGCCTCACCTTTTTACATCCATGGTCACTCATAACTTCTAGAAGATTGAGAGTTCCTACAAGGTTGTTCTGATGGTATAACAATGGCTTCGCGACACTCTCACCAACAGCTTTTAAGCCTGCAAAGTGAATGACTGCATCGAAGCTGAAGAATAAAAACACGAGAAGAGTTAGACATTTAAGCATGTCCACATTGCTTCTTGGTTATCAAATGACTAAAGGTGCAAGGTCTTGTAGAGTACATGCAAACCCAAAATGACATTAATGTGAATGCCAATGAAAACATACCTTAACATGTTATCATATCAAGCCTGAAGGCTTAACTCTTTGTGTTAAGTAAATATCTAGTGTTACTGATATGTACTATCTGCTAATTTGGAGATTAGTGCTATGCATTCACAAACTGAACATTGCCCTATGTGTGTATGTGTGATTGAGGAATTACCTGACTGTTTGAAAGACCTGCTTTAACAACTCCTTATCCCTGAGGTCTACCTGCAAACAATAGAAGGTCAGAGATTTTGATGTTTAAGTACACAAATGATTATGTTCTTATACTCTAGATCCACGATAGGAAGTACATTTATGTGACAGATTAATATTGACCATTCTGTGGAATAACAATGCTTTTAAGTAAACAAACGATCATATTGGTGTGTAAATTTTAAATCCATGGTTATAAAAACTGTGTAAGATGTTAATTGTACACACCATTTAGAGTATTTACAAAACTTCAGTATCCTTTCATATCTATATACTTTCATATCTATATAACTGAATGCAAAGGTTTCATGTCAGAACTCCTAGATCATAAACTATATTTTATAACGCAGATTTAATGTCATGCAATTACAACAAGTTCTTTATTGTTTATTATTTACCTTGAAAAAATAGAGGCTTTTTCCATTCTCCCCAGCAAGATCAGCAACTCTTTTCACCGCATCCTCCACAGAATTGTCTAGGTTATCAATAATCACAACTTTATAGCCAGCCTCAAGAAGCAACAAAGCCGTATGACTACCAATATAACCAGCTCCACCCGTCACAAGGATAAATTTCTCATCAGAATTTGGATCCCTTCTGATCTCTCGAAACCCATGACCCATGATGATGGATACAGGTTATCCAAATAATAAAACAGCAATACACCCTGCATTAACAAGATGAAATGAGTTCAGATAAAGGTATCTTCCAATTTGAAGTCTAGTGCTGAAGAAATTCCAACCATGGAATAAAAAAAGCCTTGTTTGAGCAAATATTATTTCTTGGATAACTCATAGACTCTATCAGTTCTTCAAGTCATAATCATCGCTTATCAGAGATTAATATGTAATAATCACTTGCATAAGTTTACATGCGTGCATAATATAAACACATACATATGTATAGCCCAAGAAGAATAGAATTACCGCCATGATTAAGCTTTTTAATTCAATATTGGATTGCAGCTTTTTATGAGCCAGAAATGACAAATAGCTTTCTACGGAAAAAAATAAGGCATTATATACGAACATCACATGCATGCATGCATGCATGCAAACCTACACAAATGCATACATATACACACAGACACATATATCTACCATTCAGACACATGCAGACGCATACAAACACATATACCTACAGTATGTATTCATTCTGATCAAAATAATGACCAAGAAAATAGAAGGAAAAAAGAAAAAGAAAAAGAAAAAAGAGAACCCAAAACAGGGCACTTGCCTGTTAGAGAGTGGATGTGATGAAGAGGAAGATTTACGTTAACACGTTTGCTCTTGCTTTCTCTCCTTTCTTGTTCTATTGTTGTGTGTATGTACGGTAGGTTTTGCTGCGTCGATGGATGGATGGATGGATGGAAAGCTTCTCAGTATGTTCTGAAAGGGTAGGAGAGGAGGGGTAGAGATATGGGTATGCAGCGATGGAAAGATTTCTGGAGCAGAGCAGAGCAGAGCAGAACAGAGCTTTCAAAACGTATTTTGCGTGAGTTTCTTCTTCTTCTTCTTCTTCTTCTTCTTTTTGAACCTTCCTGCGTTCGCAGGGAAACCAAAATCCGCCCGCCACGTGGCACGACTCCACGTCATCACCCCTCGTCCTACGTGGCTCCCCCTATCCCAAAACCAATCAATCCCTATGCTGACGTGGACTCTCTCTCTCTCTCTCTCTCTCTCTATACATATATATATCTCTATATATATATATATATATATATATGTGTGTGTATATTACATAGTATGAACCCTACTTGCATTCGCATTCGCGTATGTTTCAATCATTCGAGTATCGTAAACACCCTCGAAGTATGGTAAATACCATACTTTTATATTCATTATTTATTATAAGGTAATTTTGTTTTTAAAGTAAGAAAGTTAAGGTAAAAAGTGTAAAAATAAAAACATAAAGAATCTTTTGATAACATACGCATTCTTTTTCATTCGTGTAAAAAAGAATGGTTGCCAATGCATTCGAGTATATTCTGTACTATACATATATATATGTATGTATCTCGTTTTGTTTTTTTTATTTTTGGGAAACACACAATTATATTAATAAATGTATGTGAGAAACACTACTTACAATGGGTTGTCTCTCTTCTTCTTCTTCTTCTTTGGTAAAGGTCCTCTCTCTCTCTCTCTCTCTCTCTCTCTCTCTCTCTCTCTCTATTGGGAACTCTACCACCCCTCTTGTCTTTTCGCCTTCTACTAAACATAGAACCGGAAAATCGCATTTGCCATCTCCCAACCAACCCTCTCGTATTTTGATTGAATGGCCTCTCGAGAACTCCTTCGATCGCTTTTATGATGCTCGATTCTTCTACCCACTACTACTTTTTCCGAACATGCAATTGAGCTTGTGAGCTTTATATCTCTTATTAAGCATGCGATGAAAGGAAGGAAACCGTTTCCAAGAGTAACTGGTAGTAAAGTCTTAATGATTTCTGAGCAATCAATTCTGCTTTCAACCCTTTCTTTCTATGTCGATGTCTACACGAACAATTCTGGGTTTCTGTGTTATTGTGTGAGTCGATCAGCCCAAAATCCGAGTCGTTGACATGTAAACTGATGAGCAAATTCATGTGAACACATGGATAGAATAAGTCTTTCTTGGGTCATATGTAGAAAGTGTCTCATCCTTACATATTCAATTTAGTACCATTATAGAGAAGGAGACATAGAATTGCACGTTCGTGAGATAAGAGATTACTTGTTTTTCCTTTGCCCTCTCTTTTGACTTGGACCCTTGATTACACACACAAGTTCAACCATTCAACATATACAAGTCCAACCCTTCATTTTGCTCTCTTCTTCCTACGTCACATCTAGTTCTCTTTTCCCTCGTGTCTCTCATTTTTTTCAAATTGTGTTGAAGACTTCAAATTTGCCTTTTATTACGTGGACTTTCTGCCCTTGAGAAATAAGACGCGTGTCATTATATTTGCACCTAACGGATGAACAAGACCATAATGTATTCTTGTTTTCTGTTGCTTTCACTAAAGAAAGTGTTGTGTAATGTGTTTGTTTTCAATCTTGTTGTTCTCATTTAGAACTTGAATTAATTTCAGTTGAATAAAATCCACTTAGTTACTCCTCGATGTTTGTTGTTGTACATCCATTTTTTGTCGAACTATTCGTTATAGTGATATAGTCATTACCTACTATTGTTTTCTATAAGGCAATTGATTTTTTTTTGTCCCTTTTTCTTCTCACTCTTTAGCATGGTGTCTATATTTTTTGTGCAATTTTTCCCATTTCTTCGTTAATACAAATACTTAGAAGTTAGAACAACCTTTTGAACATTTTGTTTTCTACTAAACTAATGAAATATAGAACTTCACTTGGGAAGGTGTTCTATTCAAAGTTTAAACTTAAAACTATGCATAGGAAGATAGAAGTGAAAAGTGGCTCATGTAATTGAAGAATGCATGTCTAGGAGAAGAAGTTATAATGGAGAATTATTAATGAAAGAGTCACACTCGTGAATTTGAAGTGCCTCACCATTTTACATCCATGGTCACTCATAACCTCTAGAATATTGAGAGTTCCTACAAGGTTGTTCTAATGGTATTAGCAATGGCAACGCTTTGATTGACAACTTTCAAGCTTGCAAAGCAAATGATTGCATCAATGCTGAAGATTAAAAGCATGAGAAGAACGAGACATTGAAGCACATTATTATTGCTTCTTGATTTACAAATGAAAAAAGGTGCAGTGTGTTGTAGAGTATATGTACACCCAAATACATCATGTGAATGCCAATGAAAACTTGTCTTACTACCTAGCCCTTACCCATCCTTTCATGTACAACACATGACCATCCATGTATTGAATCCTTGGAATATATCTATCACTTTCAATGTTATGCCTTTTTTAGGAAAACAAAACATTTCACAACATTGGATAAGGTTAAGATTTTCTTTTCTTTAAAAAGTTAGTTATGGACCATGGTGGCATCTTCATTGATGCAAGGAAAAGAAAATGTGTGGCCTTATATACAAAGGTTTGGCTCAAGACACTTCACTATCCAGATTCAGCCCAAGTTTATGGCTTTACCCAAAATCATATCACTTGTCTACGTTTCAATTCAATCTTCTCGTAGACTATACTTATTTTGCATGCATGCATGATCATGCACTCGCAACTTTCACAAACAACCAGATTACATTCTTTTATTTAAATATTGTTGTTTGTGTTGGTGAAGTAACATTTGAGTATGAATCCCTTTAAAGATATGGTGGCATATGTGCTTTATTGTTAATCAAAAGCTTTAAAGATCCATTTGCCAATCGTAAGACATACGAAGATAATAAATGGTATGCACTTATACTTATTGTTTTCGGATAAACCATGTTAAGCAATAGTGCTTTTATAGTGGCATGCTATAAACATAAAGATATCCTTCTAGAAAGGCATATCCATATATGACTACTACGATCAACCCGGATCATCCCAAGCGTGTGGAGATTGTTTTGTTTTATTTTGACAATCAATACGTAAACCAAGATGGCTTTGCAACATTCACATTGCACTAAAAGCACATTTATGTGGACCCTTATCCTATGCATATTGTCATCATGCTTTATGCATATACAATAATACAAATGATATATAAGTTTTCTTCAATTGCATCCCATTAGCTTTATTAAATAATATTTGCACAAAGATTCTCCTGTCTCCTATTGATTGCCACGCAATGTACATTTCTTGACATAGTAATGTGTGTGTGTATGCGTATAAGAAGTAACAAGAATAATTATTTACCTTGACTAGACCTAGACGCAACAAGTAACATGTGAAGTTAAAAAAAAAGGAGCGTCTAAACCTTAAACTATCCAAAAGTCTCCATTTTATAGTTCTATGCTATATGTATAGTAATGGCCTAAAATAAATCTTAGAAGTGCACAAACAAAAGGATCATTACTTTCAAGAGTTTATATTTAAGAACATTCTTGTTGCACATCTTTTAGTAATGTATTTCATTATATTTATAATACATATAAAACCTCACAATATTACTTTTTAAATCCACATTAATTATAATTTTTTATAAAACCCACATATTTTTAGTTTATAATGAATTCATGAAAATTTTAAAATTAAGAATATAGCCTACAAAAATGCATGATTATATCACATAAATTGGGTTGTTCAGTCTTATGATAGTCAAGGGGGTAATCTAACGTATTGGGTTGTTTGTCCTTAACATGACGATACATTGTGAAGTACATGTCATGCACTTCACCAACATGGATATTAACATAATCATGGCAAGAGAGTCATAATATGTTGAGCATATAGGTATTATTCTAAGAGCCTTGTTAATGTGAAATAGGATAAAGGTTGTAACACTTAAAATTCGAAGATGTGAAGGTGATACCACATTTAGTAATGGGCATATGTGCATAAGAACAAATTAACCCTATCTCAAACCTTTTTATATATTTTCATAAATACATCTATGCAAAAAAGACATTGCCTTAAGTTTGCAAAGTAGAAGAAGTATCACAAATCTATAAGCCAATAATTTGTTATAACGAATTGGTTGGTGGAAATTGTTTATAGATCTAATTATATTGACTTTAACAATACAAAGCTTCTCAACTCCAATCAACAACAAAATTAAAGAAAAGAACACAAGAGGTGCATGAATGGTGATACCAATAAATAGATGCATTATATAAGTCACACTACAATGACATGTAAGTTTGGTAACACTTTTGGCAATTTCCACAACATCAATGTTCAAGAATTTGGTGCATTAGCTAATATAGTGTCATGTTATGCTAATTATCTAATAACACTTATTCTCTCTTACAAGGGTATTATTTTGTATAAAACATATTTTTCTAGCACGCAAAGTTACCATGTTCAATTAAGATCTTAAGAAGAAGAATAGTTTCTCAAATTGATTGTGTCCTAGATAATTATATAAAACTTTAATTGGGTAGAAGGCATTTTAGCATGAAAAAGAACCATATGGACGTTCTCAAGGGGTGAAATTTCAAGGTATATAATCAAAAGATTGGGTCTGGTGTAGATCAAGAATTCACATTTGGTTTGATTACATTTGGTTTGATTAGGTTTGATTAGGTTAGTTTGGTGTTAAGCAATAATGATATTGTTATTGTACACATGCAAACAACCACTCTCATCTTAATGGCTTATGTTTTGATTGCGTTAGTTTGCTGTAGATAAAGGGTTGTATTAATTTCAGTTAGCATGTGGTATGATCATGTTAGTTTGGTGTTGTAACCAATACTTACATGGTCATTTTATATGTGCAACCCACCACTCTCATCTTACAATGAGAAACTGACCTTTATTGTTGACCACTCACATCCTTGATAGACTACATTCCCCTAGTATGCCCTACGCTTAAATCTCAACAAAAATCTTGATGTCACATGTTTTGTTGTGGACAACTTTATAGCAAATTTTGCTCGTCTATGGCACAAAAGCGCATTAGTGTTATTGTGAAGAGAGTCACTCCCATCTAGACGTGAACCTTCCCAATGCATGACATGAAAGAAAATAAAAAATGTTAACTGCCTTTTGTGAAGAGATATAGAAAGACAATTCTCATTTCTTGGAAGATAATAAGGTTAATATTAAATAAGAGTTTTTGTGATGGCATAGACATCCTGGTCAGCATTTCTTCGCTCACGGCTCTAGAATTCACACAAGAAGAAAGGACAAATGTTGTGCGAAATAAAGGGCCAAATCTATGAAAACCACAAATCATGTATTAAGGAGATGCAATTGGCTGTCCTCCCATGTTCCTCTAATGGAGTTAGGATAACAATCAGTGAAAGGACTAGTCAAGAACCCCAACTTAGCTAAAAGATTAGATGGCAGGATCCTTCGTATACCTTCAGAAACTTGAGTGACCTAAATTAGCATATACCCCTCAGTAGTGTGGTATTTCTACAACAAAAACTATCTCAATAGGTCATACCTTTCTACTGTCAATGATGAACACTGACAAATTAAACATGATTTACTTCTTCAGCAAGCAACTAATGTCTTGGCTGACACAATGTGTATCCACTCAATGGGAGCCTTTCAAATTTGAGCACCATGGAGCACCAGTGGTACCTCAAATGTTTGTGGCATTCAGCATACAGATTTTTTAAGAAATAGCTTGTGAGGTGCCTTGAAGTCATCATGTAGTCGTTGAACAACTGGAAGGAAACCGTTGACCATCATACAGCAATTGCATATTTTAATATCATTATCACACCTGCAATTTGACAAGCTAGCATGGATTCTTAGCACATTATCAATAGTGTAGTAAAGCTGCATCAGTAGATGGATGTAACAAACAGGTGGCCAATTTTCCTCTGTTAGAATCTGCATAACAGCTCATCATAAAGGAAAAGGTGAAGATTGGAACAGGTCACACCAATGTTTTGCATGTACTTTGAGATGTGAACCCAATTCTTCATATATGCCAATAAGAGAAACCTATTCTAAAACAAGAGACGGTCCGTACATGTTAGTAATACAAGAGTATTATCTTTAAACAGCAAGGATATTATCGTCATATTCGCCAATTTTGGAAGAATCTGCGCACATAATAACACACCTTGACATCATATCAGACTAACCCTTTCTTACTTATCTTCCGCTCGAGTATTCTTGCGCAGCAAACCTTGCTAGTTGACTATCTTCTGGTGTAGTTAAGCTCCGAATTCTCATTCACAAACTCTCCGATTAGACCAAATTATACAATACTAGATGCACATATTAAAGTTATTACAGAAGGTATTCACTGATCCTTTCATGTTAGAGGTCCTGATCGTGCAGTGCCAGCAGCAATACCCTCTGTGAATGATACTTTGCGCCCACCACTATAATCCAATGGACCTGAAAATCGGACACCATGACCTCCATGTTTCCTTGGTGTTGAGCTCTTTCCTGCAGTTCTTGGTGTTCCTCCACGGAAGCTTGAAAATCCACCATTTACATCTCCATTTCCATCCATTACAGAGCCAGTTCCCAAAGCAACTTGACTGGTGCCAATCCCAAACCCTTGTCGTCGAGCACCCATGAGCATTAAAGCTGGTACCGCATTTTCATAGTATAATTGATATATAGATCTCAGTATTGTGTAAGGCACATGGTTTTCAAGTGTGCTTCTTGATAGATATTCAGAAATGTCACAAAGTTGCTCCAGAAATATCAACTTGGCTACCAATGGAGATCTGCACCCAAAGGTCAATTGCCCTCAGAAATACTAATTCTCATGCATAACAAATTGACTTACGAAAGAGCATACCTATTGCTCTCATTCCAGGAGTCCAGAACAATGGAGGCAGAACATTGAACATAAGTTTTCATCATGGACTTGATGCTCGCCTCAACAGCTGCAACTCCCTCCAAGGTAAGAGCCTCTGACTCCAAATTTTCTGTTTGAGAGCCTGCCCCATCAGTGTGGCTCTGAGAAAGTTGCTGATGTTCTTTCCTCTCAAACCTGATGAACTCACTTGAAACTATTACAGCATTGATACACCTTCAACAATACATCACAGAACCAGATGTTAGATGAACATCAGAAAAATACAGAATTCCATTAGTGGGACACATAGATAATTGATATACCTAGCCAAACAATGTACATTGCTGTTGAATCCTCCTGTATGGATGGTATAGGCACTAGTATTCCACACATTTGAGATCATGCAGCATACATACAGATACGGAAGCAAGATCCACATTGAGTCACCAGCTCCTGATACCTTTTTAAGAACTGAATGCAGAACTGCAGCATCTTGGCTAGTACCATCACCCAATCTTCCTGCGAGCATCTTCAGCCTCAAAATATCTTCCTTTTCAGGAATGGATGATGGAGCATAGCGTGCAAAATCTGACAGGAGGGAAAATACGCTAGGGACATTTGCCTCTAGCACACCTGCAGCAGCTTCTGAAAGCAACAATCTGAAGTTTATCGCATGTCCAATCTGTATTGAGAAGGCCATCAAAGACTCGATGTCTTGAACTTGTTTCAGGGCTGAGCCTCGTTCATAATGATGATGCATATTCAAAGCAAGGGTTTCTAAAGCATCCTTATTTGCACGCAATGCAATATCGATGCCCCCCACAAGTATACCAAGATACTCGTTTAGTAAGCTTTCCAGCTTATCCACTCCATAGGGTCCAAATATTCTTATAAATGCTTTAAGCTCATGGACATCTACAAGTATCTCTGGAATAGAATTTCCAGCTTTACAGGTCCTGAAGCTCTTGTCTGATGTATCAAACACTATGCCAGCACCATTCACATCTTTGACAACATTATCCATGAACCAATTGCTCATAATCGTCACAGCTTTACCACCGAAAATATCCTTCACATCAAAATCCTGAAGACCTCGCATAGGACCTGAGAATGCCTCTTTCAATAGAATCTCCCTTAAACCCTGTTTTAGATCCATACTAACATGCTTCTCAATCAGATGGATAATCTGCATGTGACGTAGTATAAGGCCTTCAATTATAGAAGGGCGTGGAACACCTTCAGCACTAACGATTCCAATAAGCCTTCGTTTGAAGTTATTCATAATGTGTTCCCTCAAATACTGCAAGATGTATGCACGTAAATCTATTGCAGCAGAAAATTGAAGTTATATTTTCACCTGATAAGCTGAAATTACCTCTTGTGAAATAAAAACATGGCCCAAAATACAGATTGGCTCCATTTCATTCAGAGCAGTGCAAAGATCAGTAAGCCTTTGAACAGCAGCTTCAAGCCTGGCCAAACAAACCCAATTTTACATGCAATCAAACAACAATTCACTTCGCAGTCTAGCGAATAATATAGAAGTCCAGCAAAAGCTAATTACATCTTAACACCATCCATATTTGCAGGCTCACTTTCACTTCCTGGTAAAGGTAGATCCAGGTTACTTTTCAAAGACTTGCTGGAAGGATTGCCACTTCTTCCTGCTTGATTAAGACGAAATGCAGCCTGTTCTGGTGAAAGCTGTGAAAATAATCGAGAAGCCAAACTCAATTTCAATTTCAAACTGCTTACGATGAAGGTTATGCAAGACCGATGGAGTGGAAAGATAGACACAACTAGATTCACAGCATCAATTACCTGTCAATTGTGAATCTAGTAGAGTCTATCTTTCCACTCCATCGACCTTATGTTAAAGTTTCATAACTCCTGTCATCATGAGTAGGGGAAATCTGGGGAATATACAGTGTTTCAGTGTGACAGGTTGAAATCCTGACACCACTAGGATTTTTACCCACCCCCAGAATGAAACCTGTCGACCTTATGTTAAAGTTTCATAGTCGAGTCTATCAATCTTATGTTAAAATTCCATAACTCGTGTCATCATGAGTAGGGGGGATCTGGGGAATATACAGTGTTTCAGTGTGACAGGTTGGAATCCCGACACCGCTAGGATTTTTACCCACCCCCAGAATGAAACCTATGATTCTGCTTGCCAATTATTTTCATAGGTCAAAATTGGCCACCTCGTGTATGATAAAAAACTCTATTCTATTCAGTGCTCGTATACCATTCCAATCACACCCCTTGTCCAGGATACAGTAGTTAATGATTGGAATTAAGACCATTACAACAAGAGTGTCAGTCATAGCAACAAATTCTGAATAAAAATATGCATAAATAACCACAATATTCTCTATCTACCTTGTATTCCAAGGATCCAAACCCTCCATCTGAATCTAAAATGTTTATGAGGCCTTCAAAGCCACCCATAATAGACTCCAAGACCGATTCAACGTAAGATATTGAATCCTGAGCAATCCTTGATTGCTGCAGAAAGTTGACAGATATATGTCAGTAGTTTATTGCAAAACTGGCACAGGAAATCAATGGATAAGTGATGAATGAACCTCATCAGGCACAGCAGTATGTGAATTTTCTGAAAATGTGTTGGCAATCCTGAGCCATGCACAACAATGCTGGGGTCTTCCTTCTGGACCAAACATGGTGTGCCTGAAAACCTTAACCACATTCAAAAGTTAACAAATCCATTCCTGCAAACAGTAAAATGAACACAAAACAAATACTGCTTAAATCCTTACTGTTGTGAGATGTTGCCGGTAGAAACAAAGAACTTTCAAAGATGAGTGTTGCCTTAATTGTCCTTCAATGTCATCAATACTCCTGCATACATTATTCCAAATTAGATTGTAATACAAGCTACAGACAAGTGAGGAAATTATCTGAATAAGTTTCAAAATAAAGGGTTCGGAGGTCAAAATATCCTGTGCAGACATGAAGCAAATTTAGATTAACACTGGAATATGTTTCATCCAAGCATAGATTTAGACAGTGGATGTATAGGATTTTTCTTACTGGAATATGATGGCATAAAAATAATTGTCATTTCCATCCATTGTTTCACCCTCATTCACAAAGAAATTACCAGCAGAGATCATGTATACATAAATAAATACATATATGGTTCATACAACTAACAAGTGGCAGACAAGGTACAAATTTATGTACACAATGGCTTCCAAACATGAGCAATTATATACCTGGACCACAAGTATGCTCCATTTCCCTCAGAGATAATGCTCTCTTTTCCGGTTGAAACAGCTGCCTTCTCAAAATGCCGTAAATTTATTGTTGCCCTTGATGACGAAACCAGCATCATCAGAGAAATCCAATCTTTTCTGAAACCCTGAAATAATACAGGAATGCTTAGTGCTTCAGATTATGGCACAACAATGTGATATACAATTTACAGAAATCTAATGTCTAAAACATACAGACAGGCTGATCTCATCAATCAGAGCAGTTTCATTATGGAATTTTGGAAGCTTATCCAAGCAGTCAGATATGGAGCTTATCACTTCTTTAAGCGGTAGCTCAAGATCAAGTGCAATCATTCCCGGTGAATTCATGAGTGTCTTGATTCTCTCAGCTGATCCTGCTAAATAGCCTAAAGCATAACCCCTGATTGCTGCACCAAAAATGGTTAGTTGAATTAGTGGTAGGGGACAAATCATGCGTTTTAGAAAAAAATACTGTATAAACCGTGCCAAAAAACCATCAGACTTGTCAAGTGGCCTAGTTATGATGATCGTACACAAGTATATGCAGGTACTAGAACTACAAGAATCACTGTCATTAGTTAAGTGCTGATGAAAATAAACTATTGTGGGGCAGTGTACTGCAAATTAATGTCTCTAAGAGAGAGATAAAAGAAATGGCAAGAATGCCCCCAAGAAGTGGGGAAAGCCTGCCTTATTTTCTTTGCTGCCCTTCATGATCTTGGAAGCATCCCATTAATTCCTAAAAGTGTGAATGACCTCACACCATGCATTGACTAGAGTTGCAAAGGTGAGAGTATCATCTAGAATGTGAGACCAGAAAATCTTCCAAACACACCTCAAAGCAACTGTACAAATTATTTTCTAAGATAATGACCTATCCCTTCAGGAGGTGACATGAAGAGTATCCAGTATTAATGAGCATGAAGGCAAGGTCTCAAAATCACACCTGATACAAAATATGTACATTCAATTTATGCTGTAACCAGCGAACTGCCCCAGTGAGCAAACCATTGGTATGTTATGTTTTTCACTGACATACACATACATACACAATGGTGAATTAGAGTCAGCATTTGTGACAATATGACCAGCATGGAAATCAACTAAGCTGAAATGTGTAAGCATTTATATGAAACATCTTTCAGGAACTCATATAAAACCCTGCAATTTACTGATTATTCCAGCTCATTTGCACAAATTTACTTTGATCTTTCACATGTAATACTTAATATTATCTTCCTCATGTTTAATCATTCTAGAATTGTAGAGTGAAATGCATATAAACAAAAAGACGACACGCATTCTCATTGGCAAACCTGAAATATACTTGAAAATAAGCCCTTGCAGTTTGTCCATGCCACTTAACAGAAATCCAACACTAGGATCAGCAGCTTCCTGTGTAAAATTTCAATCTATGCTTAGGAGTACAGTAAAAATCATGTTAAGCAAAGTTTATTGAGCACACATCAACTTTTGGAAGGATCTTAAACAATATTAGAAGGAGATGGGGGACTCACAATTTCCACCGGAACTAAGCGTCCAAATTTTGGTTTTCCAGCCATGACTCCTACATGTGTGAAGTACCAAACCAGCTCATTTCGAACCATGGACAAAGATGAAAACGTCATCTGAAAAATGTATCAACAAAGTGGTGTGAAGTCCTCAATAATAATAAATGCACCAAACCCTCTCATGAAAAAAGAAAATAAGAAGCAACTTCCATGCTTTGCCATTCTTTTTTCACTTTCTTATATAAAATCTTACAAACCTTCCTTTAAACTCCACATAATCAGGCAAGAAATAAGGAAATCGTACCGTCAACAATAAACAAGCTGTGGTGCGTAGGATCCTACCTGGATATTTGGTGCAATAAGACTTGGTTGATCTGAAAAGAATAAAACCATTCGACTGAGCTCTTGTCTAAAGAATGTCCTGCGTTCCCTATGATTGCTTTCAGCTCTACTAATAGCCCAATCATGAGCATCACTGCAAAAGAAAGATAAAAGAAATATTGAACAAACACATACAATGAGGACAGTGCATAAGAACCAACTTTGAGGTGTGAGTCAATATGTAATATCACTAAGAGTGACGTTAAACACTCAAACAATCAAGATGTGCTTACAAACACTCAAACAAGATGTGCATTCAGCACACCGATAATAACATTAGGTTTTTTAATGCAATATTTATACCATTTGAGCACATTTGGTGATCTTGTCTATCTATAGATAAAGAGATAGACATACACATACACAGCATGTATATGATCTTTTGTGATCGTTCTAAATAGGGAACAGTTTAAACACAAAAACGAATAAAAAATTCATACCATATAGCTTTCCTGACGTGTTTCGCAACATTATAGTCTTGATCTGAATCCTTTTGTTTACGTCCAGCTCTAGCCGTTCTCTTGGACTCGTCAATTTTTGGGAGCACATGAAATTGGTACTCTTCATGTACAAGGATGTACTGCATTGCATGTTGAGTAAACGTTTCACTTATTTGTGTAGCTGAATATATTCTTTAAGAAGGTTTTAAACAATGATCCTAAAAAATTTCAAGTTTGGCTCTTACCTCTCCGTCACTCATCAGCTAATTAACCCAGGGATTGGCTACATGTTTTAGACTGTCTTTGATTTTTTTCACCTTTCTAACATTCCTCGACTATTTTAAATTATTCTACTGAATTTGATTTACTGACTTATTAGATCCTCCAAAAACTTATTGAATGAGTCACAATATATCAAGAACTACAGTAAAGATTTTTATCCTTGTAGAAACTTCGATAGATGCTATCAAGATCATGCACTAGCACCTCAAATCTTCCTATATATGAAATATCACTCGGATAAGTAGTGGACAGTGTTGTGGAACTAAGTTACTAAGTTAGAAGCCGGTCCTTGCCTTCACGAGATTACTAACTTGAAAGCAGCTAATTCAAGGCTCAAGGTTAATTTTGACAGTTTATGTGATTAGTCAATGGATTATAAATCCAGGTACTACTGCCTGTTGAAGAGACTAATTCCTCCATGATTAATAATCTATAACATCACCATAAATCTACCCTAAAGCATATTGTGATTCAAGGCTCAATACAACAGAGCAAAAAAAATGCTAAAAGAATGCGTACCTCATCTCTAAACAAAGGTAGGACCAATGTATCCCGCAACAATGCCTGCATAAGACTTTCAGCGATTTTTTAGTTGCATGTTAAGTTAATATATGGCAATTAAGATGTTATTTTAAAATAAATGTGCCTTACTGAGTTCAATTAAGTGAAATAAAAATTCAATTTATAACTCAAATTTAGTTTTTTCATCTGTCTAATAAGTGACAGTGAGATGACTTGGCCATGAAAAAGTCTACAATTAAGGCGAACCTACTTTCAAAGCATCCGCAACAAGTGCAAGCAGCATACTGGTTGTGCAACTAAAATTGAAAACTACTGAATATTTCAATTTATCTAATGAATTAAAATAAGTCAGTGTGCTCCCAATTTTCTGAAACGATATTATAATATAATTTGTAATCATATCCTCATCATGATAGCATTGTAATGATTGCCTCCAGATTCTATAGGTAGAAGGGTAAGAAAACTAGTGTAGGCTCTATATTTCATATAATCCAAGCAAACAAAATTATTATACTTTTATAGGACCCAAAATAGTCTGACCTTACAAATCATGTGTGTAGGTGAAAGCAAGTGAGTGAATTAGAAAGGGTAAAATAAACATATAAATGGAGAAATGCAAACCACTGCAATGTCGATTGCACTTCCCCGTAAGAGTTCATTTGGGCAAACAAGGTAGCCAAGTAGCACCCACTCTCGATAGCTGTCAAAATGTGCTAATTCTTGGGCTCGCTGCAAATATAAATCATGCATTAGCAATGAGGCTGTTTTCCAGTACAGATACAAGCCTTGAAAACATTTGCATTATTTAATGGAATGACTCTAGGTCTTAAGTTTTAATACCGCTGGATGTGCAGAATTTGTTAGTTTGTCAGGATACCGTGGATGAAAAGGGCTTAGAAACCCTTCACTTCGAAGCTTCTGAAAGTCCAGTCCAAGAAGTAGAGTTGGTGCTATTCCCTCTATTATCTGCAGGGTGATATGTAATGCCTGAGCAATCTGTGGGAACACTTGAATGTATGTAATACCATGGAGCAATCCCATCATGAGTGATCTCTTACCTCTCCAATACGAGCACTAATTACAAGGTTTAGATCCTCTTGCAATCCTTTCAATGGTGAATCATAAGAATCAACATACTGCACTAACCTGCAATAGGCTAATATATTAATACATACAGGACCTATAGCATCCTAAATCATCCAAAGTTTAAGACACATATATGTAAATGTAATCATAGAATGAAGAGGAGGTATATAAATGTCATTACAACATTCACAATGGTTTGATCTCTGATGATTACATCCAAGGCATACCCATATAAACTGGTTAGCTCATATAATTGATAATATCCAAGTGATTATTATGTGACATTAATGTCCAATATGTACTATAACAGCTGTCCTCCAGACCTCCTGAGCTGCCAAACAATCCCAGATTGAATGCCACTATGCCTCATGACTAAATAGGAGAGACATTGTATGGTTATTGTATCATTGATCTATGGACAGCTGTCCTCCAGACCTCCTGAGCTGCCAAACAATCCCAGATTGAATGCCACTATGCCTCATGACTAAATAGGAGAGACATTGTATGGTTATTGTATCATTGATCTATGGTAAAGTAACCATTCACTTTAATAAATATTAGCCAATTTCTTTTTCAATCACATTTTACACAGAAAGCATACCTATGCCCTTATAAATATGGGAATTTATTAATTAATCTGACATAGGTACATTCATATTGATGAATAGTGTTAAACCACCAACGATACAAGGACGTAGATATCTCACCCATCTTACCGGTGATAAAATTCATAGTCCCTTCCATTTTTAACTAAGGTATGTGTAAGATTATAGGTTTGCAGTAACATTTTTCTGGGCACCTGGCATAGATTTGTACTATTAGAAAAAAAGATGAATCATACTGCTCATAAACAGGTTTCATGTTCAGGAAAAACAAACAGGTTAACTCACCTTTCCAGAGAGAAGGTTCACCCGAACAAATGAGCAGATCAGATTCATCAATGCATGAAGAATCAATGGGTTTTGATTTGGCTGTAAATCATTGAATGAAAAATTATGTCACAGCAAAAAAAATCGCAACCAAGCAATATAAAGCCATTACTCAAAAGTATAGTACCAGAAAAGTAATAACTGTGCTGCTCAGATCCAATATTACTTTCAAAGCCTCTTCTCGAAACATCATCAGGTCAAGAAGAACCTAAAGGAAGACATGTGAACATTCTCCATCACTCCATTTAAATAAACAGTACCAATTAGAAATGGCATGCATACTGTTAACAAGGGCTCCATGGAAGAAAGAAACATTTCCCCTTTGTCTTGAAGCTGTTCCATGCCTACTTTATCAACCTATCAAGAAAAACACATATTCAGCTAATATTTTTACAATACTAAAACATTCAGTGAGATGTGAATTCTATTCAATCAATAAAAACTATTAGGATAGATAAGAGACCGCTCTACTTTCATCACACCATCCAAACAAGGTTCACCTTTTCCGGTTGCAGTTTCGCCGTATGTTCTGGAAACTTCTTTCCCAGATAGACACAGAGTTTAGGGAGGTCCGGAAATATGCCAGCTTTCCAGAAGCTTTCAGAAAACTGGTATCCTGCAGCTGGGTTATCAAGAGTTTTCCTTAACTTATAAATCTTGGTCATCAATCCTTCAGCAACATCTTGCAGTTGGTATACTGTATCTATTTGTCGAAGCTTTTGATATGTTTTTGAGTCTTGACTGAACGTTGGTTCCTTCCACCTCGGAGATGGTGTGTTGACATTATCATGTAGATAGGAATGCATCAACTCCTCCATTTTACTGTTTACATTACAAAAACGGAAAACTGATAGAAAATCTTCAAAATATATGTCAATCCCCACCACTCTATCACTCCTATTTTTTTAATTCTCAAACTATAAGAATGGAAACACTCTAGTACTACTGTTTGCACTGAGACATTGTAAAAAAGTACGAAATTTAGCAACTGAAGTGATGGAAGCACTACAAAGTGTAGAATGCAGAAACTAATGTTTCTGCATCCCAGCAATAAAAGAAAACAAAGAAAATTTAGAATATGCAAAAAACTCCATTCCAATATGTTGCAACAGAAACTATGGGAAAACTTTGAAATTTTGGAAAGATGGTGCAAAACCTCTACACCATTACTCCGAAAGACTAGATGTACCCTTACAGTAGAAACCACGTGAAAAAATTTAGAATATACTATTGCTGTAGAAATCTAAGAAAATTGAGAGAAATTTTTAGAATGCTGCATTGCTGTAAAAACTAAGGAAATATAAGAATGTTCAAAATCCTCAACTTCACCGCTTTTGTTTGCAGAAACAGAGATAGGGAATAGGAATAATGATAAAAATGTTGAAATTTACAACGTCAAGAATTTCAGAGAAACCTCCATTTACACGCTTTACATAGAGGTAAAAATAAAAAACACAGGAATTTGAGTAAATGTAGTTCATTTTAGTTAGAGGTACCTCTGAAGGAAAAAGAGATTGCCCGTTTCATATTTTGCATAGAAGAAGAAGATAACATGCACATTTAGATGTACACAAAATTCTGAGTGTATGATTCCTTTTAAATGTATGTACCTGGTGAAAGAGGAGAAGGGAAGAAATTCGTTTCCTCCTCTGCTATGTGCGTGTGGGGTGAGTGATTCTTTGAAGTGATGGTCTTGATTTTGCAGGCAGATCCAGAAGGTGGAGCCTTTTTACTTTGACAATCCAGCAGCGAGAAATCAGTGGCTCATACGTCCATTGCTATCTATCAATCGAAACATACTACTAAGTTACTTACTACATACATTCTTCTCCGCAGAGACACAGAATAGACTAGACAGACGGATCCAGCAAGAAAACGCAAACACACGTCTTTCTTCCTCAGACCCCCCCCCTCTCTCTCTCCATCTCTCTCTCTTTTTATCAGACTCTCTCTCTCTCTCTGTCTTTGCAGAAAGTTCCATAGTACGTAATGTTCGTCTCCATTAGCCCAAACATTCGTTTTCATACGTATGCGTATGTTATAAAAAACATTCTTGTGTTTTTTTTTTTAACGCTTTTTTACCTTAACTTTCTTACCCTAAAAAAACAAATTTACCTTATAATAAATCATGAGTGCAAAAGTATGGTATTTACCATACTTCGATGGCGTTTTTCTTATGCGAATGATAAGAATGTTTGAGAATGCGAATGCACGAATGGTACTATCCTTCATACTATGGCAGAAAGTAACCCAGAAACAATGTTTCGCCATTCATAGTGTGGACTCTGCTATCAATTCTTTTATTCATTTATTTATTTCCTTTATTTTATTTTATTTTTTTTATTTATTTATTTTTGTTAATTTATTTATTTATCTATCTTTTTATTAACTATTGTTTATTTATCTGTTTATTTACTTATTTATTTATCTATCTATCTATTTATTTATCTATCTGTTTATGTATGTACTATGTATCTATTTATTTATTTATCTGTTTATTTATTTATTAGCTATTGATTTATTTATTTGTTAACCAATTTATTTGTTTCTTTGTTTGTTTTTTCATCTGTTTATGTACTTATTTACTTCTCTACGTATTTATTTCATTATCGATTTATTTTATTATTATGTACTCTATTATCTATTTATTTACTTACATACTTATCTATTTATTTGCAGCTGCTTTTCTTTTACCCATTTATTTGATTCATCGGGAATTTGGCATAATTACATTTCTGGCCATTTCTTAGCTTCGAAGGTTGGGTTGCATCAAAATGATTAGAAGAGAGAGAGAGAGGAGATTGATTCTCTTGTGGGCCTTCCCTCGTAAAACAAAACAACAACACAATCGGCTCAATTGACCATAATAGAACGTTCGATCAATCAAACAGCATCAATCACTTAAAGTGCGCATGGATCTCGGTATATTTGTCCTCGATTGCAAGCTAAATCAATCCTCCTCTTCTAAATCTAGACCCCTGAATGAATGAATGAATGAATGAAAAAGAACACACTATTTCCTCAACTAGACAGAAAATGAGATGATTTGTCTAATGCTACTGGACTACATCTCGTTTGTCTGAATGTAGCTTCAGATAGTCAATAAAGCAAAACTTAGTTGACAGTATGTGAACTGTGACACAAACACCTTGTACAACGTCAATGCATAATGCTTGAAAAATAAATCTCTGCGACCAAATTTATAGTCGGTATCATCGATCAAAACATTAATTAGTTACGATAGCATTCAAATAATCTCTCTACAAACAATAGTTTAAACTCTAAACTATATTATTGTCTTGCCAAGCGATATCTAACGATATATCGTCACCCTTTGGAAACGAAAGGACATACATCCAATAAATTTATTGCTTATAAAATAATTTGTTTGTCTTAGTTGACATTGGTACGTATGCCCATGGTAATGTTGTTCAATTCACTTGTTTTCTATAAAACCTATGTAAAAAACTTGAACATTGCATTTGATGATGTGTTCATTGTGAATATATTATCTTGATCGGTTAAACGAAAAATATGTAAAGTTTTATTGGTATTTTAGCTTAAGATGGTGCATTAACCCCAAGAAAGACCTTTAATGGGTTTGAGAATGATGATGTAAATTGTTCATTAAATTTTTGTTCAAGGTAGGCCATGAATTAAACCCTAAACTACTTGAATGGATTTTATGTTGGCATGCGTCCACCATAGCCAATGAAATCGATTGAGCGTAACACCCACACAGTTTTTTTGTTCTCGAACGCAACAAAAAAAACATCATCTATCTTCTTGATGTCGTACATATCAGAGAATGCCTTCTACACCAAGTAATGAAGCATTTGAGAATGATTTGTTATTCAACTACCTTCTCCCCCCCTCTTCGTCATGAATCATGATAGTTTAGCTTCAAAGCATCCTTAGAATTTGAATGCTTAAATAATAATGTAAAATATAGTGCTAAGACAACAATACTAGAGCATTCTCCTTGATACATCAAATGAGACATCCCCGCTAGTTCCATGTAATTTTGTTTAGGGTGATCGACCAACCCCCTTTTACTCAAAGTTACTTGAAAGCCCCTCTTTGAAACCGAAATGTATGAATATTCATCGTAGATATGGTGGAATCTAGATACCGACATCAAAATAACAACACTCTACAAGACCCTGGCTGGAACCCCAAAGGTATGAAATCAATCACAAACGTTGATCCAGATACCGCCATCAAAATAACGACACTCTACAAGACCATGTATGGAACCCCAAAGGTATGAAATCAATCACAAACGTTGATCCAAATACCGCCATAAAAAATAACGAGACTCTACAAGACCTTGTCCAAAACCCCAAAGGTATGAAATCAATCACACATACCAACATCAAAATAATGACACTCTACATCCATGAACATTCAAGAATCTTAAATGTTTACTCGAAAAACCCTATCGGGTGCCCAAATGATACAATGGAATGAAAATCGAAGGTGGTGATCATGAGACCAATGCTCTGCAGTCTTCGAACATTTGGGATGCTAAGAGCTACTACAAAAACCCTATGGCAAAACGAACAATCGGCAATGGTTCAATTTGAACCGAACCGCGAAACCGCGGCTTAACGGTTTAAACAGTTAGAAAACGTGGTTTAAATGGTTTAACGGTTTTTTATTATTTTAATTTTTTTAGTTTAAAAAAAATTAAAAAAATTGTTTTTTAAACAATCTTTTCATTTTCATGCCTTATTCTCACATTTTAGGAAAATCTTTAAAATTTTGAAAATTTAAATAGTGAAATATTTAAAATTTTAAAAATTAAAATTTGACCTAAGTCGAAAACCGAAACTGAACCCGCGGTTTTACTGGTTTAATGGCTCAATGGTTTGAATTTTTTTAATGGTTCGGTTTAACGGTTTCATGGCTCGGTTTGGACCCTCCCAAACCGAACCGATGTTGATTGTTAGACGAAACCCTGAGGAGGCAGTCCCAGGAGAGACACACCCATGAAGAAGCATATATGTAGTCTAGACTCTATACTATATATACTATACACCCATGGTTCGTTTCCTAAAATTCTAAACGGTTCGGTTCGAACCCTCTCAAACCGAACCGAACCGAACCGATGCTGATTGTTAGACAAAACCCTGAGGAGGCAGTCCCAGGAGAGACACACCCATGAAGAAGCATATATGCAGTCTATACTATATACAATCTAGGTAGAAAACAGAGCAGCCATGGTTTAGGAGACTGAAGCAGCCATGGCTTCAACTACCTCCTTCTTTCCCACACTCTCTTTCATAAGAACAGGTAATTCTTCTTCTTCTTCTTCTTTTTTCACAGTAACCGCCCATGCTCAAAGAGTGAAGACAGAAGGCTCCAAAGGGCTCAAAAGAAAACCCACCAAAACCTCCAATTTGAAAGAAACCAAACAAAAACCGTCAAACCATTCCATAGCCCTTGAACCTAGCCCTGCAAATGAGAAGGCTCCGACCTCTTCTAATGCAGAAGAAAAACTTCTTCTGTATGAGGATTCTCCTGACTTTGAATTTGAGAATGGGTATACTATGAGTGGAGTTTGTGACAGACTGTTGGAAGTCCTCACCATGGAGAAAACTACAGAAGAAGAATGGAGAAAGCTGTTGATTTTAAGTGGGGAATGGTCCAGAATTAGACCTCACTTCTTCAAGCGCCTCAGCTATCGTGCAAAAATGGAGACGGACCCTTGCAAAAAACAGAATATTCTCACTCTCTTGGAGAAGTTGAAAGTGGTATGATATATTCTGGTTCCCGACATTACATATATTTTACATACATACATACGCATACAGATATACCCCCCCCCCCCCCCCCCCCCCCCATGTGGACATATTAATGAAATGAAATCTGACATTAATATGGGTGAAAAGGTCAACATGATACCAATCTCAGATTAACGGCTAGAGAAAGAGAAAACTAGTAGTACAACATGGATCGAAAATTAAATTAAAAACTTGTGCACGTTTAAAGGAAAGCAAAAAAGAATAGCACAAATTCTGGAGCCAGAGAGAAAGACTTTGAGTGCAAAGAATAAGGGTACAAACATCAAGTTACTATATGATGGGGAGAGGCATATGTGACCCCATGAATTCTCTCATATATTTCTGTCTGGTAGTGTTATGTTCATGTTATAGAGTAGGTACGGCACCGAGCTCAGGAACAACGTTGGGATGGGTATTCAGTGCTCGCGTGGGAAATTGTGGACTGGGCCAACTGTGGTCAGTCATCTATAAATGGAGGACTGAGCATTATTTGTGGTATGATGATTGCCAAAGTATCCAAAGAACACTCATCTTAACCAAAAGTTAGTTCTAATGGTGTAAATAAAAGTCTACTACATAGAAGCCAGAATTGTAATCAATGCCGACTTAACAAGACAATATGTCTACATAAAGCTGACATGCTACATCCACTAGAAAGTTTTGATGCCAAGGGGCAAAATATATTTATGGATTTATTCTTGGTTTCCTTCGTAACTCACCATGGCGATGCAGAGATCTGGATTTTGGTGGATAAATTTGCAAAGATGCTAAAGTTCATCGCAACAAAAATAGCAGAGAAAGCAATAATCCATGATTTGACTCAATGTTTGTTGACCAGCTCTGGAAGCTGTATTGTTTGTCAGTAGTTATTGTGATTCTAAGTTTAATGCACGATGGTGTGATGTCGTCAGTATTTGCTTACCATGAGAAGAAGTGAACCATGTCATCATCCTGTTCAAATTGAAAGAATGAATCAAACATTGGAAGCTTGGGCATGTGTTAGTGATCAAATTGGAAAAGATATCTCCCACAATTAGAGTTTGCATATGATAGTAGTAATCATTTGGGTATTGATTTTGGTAAAGTTATGTTGATGTATGGATATGAACTCAAATCACCAATTGTCGTGGGCTTAGAGAAAGTCGAAATATGTGAAGCTCATCTCGAATGACAGGAATAAACAACCTGATTTGGTGGGGTTGATATAAAA